>NC_079194.1:301409291-301521354 GCF_029499605.1 Hyla sarda | reverse complement strand
CAATTTATAACTTTGTAAACAGATCTCGAACTGGCATCGGCTCCGAGACCAAACAAAATAAAAAGAAGTAACAAAAACAAATCCCCAAATGCTGCGATATTTTAAATAGCCCAAAACAAATAAATCTCCTTGTGTTTACGGTCTTTCTGTGTGGAGGAGTCCAATGCCAGGAATGGCCGCCGATCTGGCAGTATTCGGGAAGCACCATGTCTGCGGTGGGCACGGGAGCTTAATAGGATTTAGGGGATGTTAAATTGCGCAATAAATCGTGCCAGCGCATACGGATTTGGTCACGGAAACAGCTGATCGCGTTGAACGCCGGCCACGGTCATCTGTTGCTTCTCCAAAAACCATGCCCGAAAAAGCGGCCAAAAAATCCTTCGCCTGCGAGAGAAGATAGGACTGCTCACTGCAGGCCGGGGCTGTGCCGGTATAACCATGAAGCAGACTCATCCCTGTACGCCGTCACAGTGCCACAGAAGACCAGGCTCCATCGTTTTAGAATATTGCGCAACTAGTTTTGTCGCATTTTATATACATAATACATAATGGCCGCCCTGTCCTCGGGAACCAACTCCAGATTTCGGCATTGTTCCTCCCGTCTGGTCCCTTGCAGCCGCTTTGATCTACCGGGCACCAATAATCATGGATGACCCGTCACTATTTGCATTATCACTGCATTATTCCCGCAGGCGACATCACTGTGTGCGTTTTCCCTGCATACGACATCAGAATAGGTTATTTTTCCCATACGCAGTCAGGTCATATGTACAAGGCGATTGTGTGTGTGTCTGCTATTATGTAATTATACAATAGAGTGCATTATCCCTGTACTGTGACATCACTGTGTGCATTATCCCTGTACTGTGACATCACTGTGCATTATTCTTTTACTGTGACATCACTGTGTGTATTATCCCTGTACTGTGACATCACTGTGTATTATCCCTGTACTGTGACATCACTGTGTGTATTATCCCTGTACTGTGACATCACTGTGTGTATTATCCCTGTACTGTGACATCACTGTGCATTATCCCTGTACTGTGACATCACTGTGCATTATCCCTGTACTGTGACATCACTGTGCATTATCCCTGTACTGTGACATCACTGTGCATTATCCCTGTACTGTGACATCACTGTGCATTATCCCTGTACTGTGACATCACTGTGCATTATCCCTGTACTGTGACATCACTGTGTATTATTCCTGTATTGTGACATGACTGTGTATTATCCCTGTACTGTGACATGACTGTGTATTATCCCTGTACTGTGACATCACTGTATATCTTATCCCTGTACTGTGACATCACTGTGTATTATCCCTGTACTGTGACATCACTGTGTGTATTATACCTGTACTGTGACATCACTGTGTATTATCCCTGTACTGTGACATCACTGTGTATTATCCCTGTACTGTGACATCACTGTATATCCTATCCCTGTACTGTGACGTCACTGTGTATTATCCAAGTACTGTGACGTCACTCTGTGTATTATCCCTGTACTGTGACATCACTGTGATTTATTCCTGTACTGTGACATCACTGTGTATTATCCCTGTACTGTGACATCACTGTATATCCTATCCCTGTACTGTGACGTCACTGTGTATTATCCATGTACTGTGACGTCACTCTGTGTATTATCCCTGTACTGTGACATCACTGTGTGTATTATCCCTGTACTGTGACATCACTGTGTGTATTATCCCTGTACTGTGTATTATCCCTGTACTGTGACATCACTGTGTGTATTATCCCTGTACTGTGACATCACTGTGTGTATTATCCCTGTACTGTGACATCACTGTGTGTATTATCCCTGTACTGTGTATTATCCCTGTACTGTGACATCACTGTGTATTATCCCTGTACTGTGACATCACTGTGTATTATCCCTGTACTGTGACATCACTGTGTGTATTATCCCTGTACTGTGACATCACTGTGTATTATCCCTGTACTGTGACATCACTGTGTGTATTATCCCTGTACTGTGACATCACTGTGCATTATCCCTGTACTGTGTATTATCCCTGTACTGTGACATCACTGTGTATTATCCCTGTACTGTGACATCACTGTGTATTATCCCTGTACTGTGACATCACTGTGTGTATTATCCCTGTACTGTGACATCACTGTGTGTATTATCCCTGTACTGTGACATCACTGTGCATTATCCCTGTACTGTGACATCACTGTGCATTATCCCTGTACTGTGACATCACTGTGCATTATCCCTGTACTGTGACATCACTGTGCATTATCCCTGTACTGTGACATCACTGTGCATTATCCCTGTACTGTGACATCACTGTGCATTATCCCTGTACTGTGACATCACTGTGCATTATGCCTGTACTGTGACATCACTGTGTATTATTCCTGTATTGTGACATGACTGTGTATTATCCCTGTACTGTGACATCACTGTGTATTATCCCTGTAATGTGACATCACTGTATATCTTATCCCTGTACTGTGACATCACTGTGTATTATGCCTGTACTGTGACATCACTGTGTATTATTCCTGTATTGTGACATCACTGTGATTTATTCCTGTACTGTGACATCACTGTGTATTATCCCTGTACTGTGACATCACTGTGTGTATTATCCCTGTACTGTGACATCACTGTGTGTATTATCCCTGTACTGTGACATCACTGTGTGTATTATCCCTGTACTGTGACATCACTGTGCATTATCCCTGTACTGTGTATTATCCCTGTACTGTGACATCACTGTGTATTATCCCTGTACTGTGACATCACTGTGTGTATTATCCCTGTACTGTGACATCACTGTGTGTATTATCCCTGTACTGTGACGTCACTGTGTATTATCCCTGTACAGGTATTGCTATGGGGCCTTACACTTGTGACGTAACAAGAGCGCAAATGTGATGAGTTGTTTGATACACGTGAGTGCTATGTAAGAATAAATTATTACGGTGTTAGACATTTCCCAGCTTCATCCTCGATCTCAGCCCCTGGTCACCTCTGAGCACGATATTAGGGCTAACAGCAAGCGCGCCCATCTGCAAGCACGCCGCCTTTGGGCACTGAAGTAACTGTCCATTTAATTAAGAAATAGTAATTACGATAAACGCGTCCAACAATTATCCCATATCCGGAAGGAATCTAACACCAAGAATCTCCCAGCATTCCCTGCCGCTCCCCTCCCCCCTCCGATACTGTAAAGTGCCGCAATTAGGAGACACCAGATTCTTTGGATAAAAAACACAAATCCTTTTAACTCTTTCCTAATCAGATTACCCCTCCGCCTCCCCACCGGCACGCTCCATCTGCTCCCCGAAGCCTTATAAAAGGGAATTACAGGAAGGGACAAAGTCACCGAGGAGGATCAGTCCTAAGTAGTGGGAGGATGAAGAAATTCACACACCACCCCGGGGCGACCGGCTTTTCATTTACGCAGCTCCACACCGCAGTCATGTCTAGGAAAAATAAATGCTAAAAAAAAAAACAGAAATATAAAAAAATATATATAAAAAAAAAAGTCACTGTTTTGCTCAACAAGAAGGAACGTTGTGTTAGAGAAAAAGCTCGGGGGCGAATTCCCACATCCAGAATGAGTAACCGGAGTAATTACTGTTTGTCACAGTATATCGATCATCGCAGAAGAAAAAAACAACGAAAAAAACAACATGCTATATACCTATAGTATACGGTGTGCTACATCCCTCACCGGACAACATGGTACAACCCGCTCTCCAGGAAGATCAATAACACTACAAGGGCAACTCCATCCAGGCAGGAGATTTCTTCACTAAAATCTCATTTATTAGTACAGAAAAAATAGCGCCACCAAAAGGTGACATCAGGAATTACACTTCACTTGTATTGGACTGAGATTCAGGAGTGTAGCGGCCCAGTACACAGCAGTGTTTCCCATGCAGGGTGCCTACAGCTGTTGCATGCTGGGAGTTGTAGTTTTTAAACAGCTGGAGGCACCTTTCATGGGAAATACTGCACTAGAGAGTAAAAGGTTTGCTTAGTACATAGGTATCCGGCAGCATTGGGCCTCCAGACCCTGTCCCCTTAGGCATGTGGAAAGATAGTGCACAACTGGACATGCAGTCCCCGAGCGCCCCGCTGGACAAGCAGTCCCCGAGCGCCCCGCTGGACAAGCAGTCCCCGAGCGCCCCGCTGGGCAAGCAGTCCCCGAGCGCCCCGCTGGGCAAGCAGTCCCCGAGCGCCCCGCTGGGCAAGCAGTCCCCGAGCGCCCCGCTGGGCAAGCAGTCCCAGAGCGCCCCGCTGGACAAGCAGTCCCAGAGCGCCCCGCTGGACAAGCAGTCCCAGAGCGCCCCGCTGGACAAGCAGTCCCAGAGCGCCCCGCTGGACAAGCAGTCCCAGAGCGCCCCGCTGGACAAGCTGTCCCCGAACACCCGCTGGACAAGCTGTCCCCGAACACCCGCTGGACAAGCTGTCCCCGAACACCCGCTGGACAAGCTGTCCCCGAACACCCGCTGGACAAGCTGTCCCCGAACACCCGCTGGACAAGCTGTCCCCGAACACCCGCTGGACAAGCTGTCCCCGAACACCCGCTGGACAAGCTGTCCCCGAACACCCGCTGGACAAGCTGTCCCCGAACACCCGCTGGACAAGCTGTCCCCGAACACCCGCTGGACAAGCTGTCCCCGAACACCCGCTGGACAAGCTGTCCCCGAACACCCGCTGGACAAGCTGTCCCCGTACACCCGCTGGACAAGCTGTCCCCGTACACCCGCTGGACAAGCTGTCCCCGTACACCCGCTGGACAAGCTGTCCCCGTACACCCGCTGGACAAGCTGTCCCCGTACACCCGCTGGACAAGCTATCCCCGAACACCCGCTGGACAAGCTGTCCCCGAACACCCGCTGGACAAGCTGTCCCCGAACACCCGCTGGACAAGCTGTCCCAGAACACCCGCTGGACAAGCTGTTCCCGAACACCCGCTGGACAAGCTGTCCCCGAACACCCGCTGGACAAGCTGTCCCAGAACACCCGCTGGACAAGCTGTCCCCGAACACCCGCTGGACAAGCTGTCCCAGAACACCCGCTGGACAAGCTGTTCCCGAACACCCGCTGGACAAGCTGTCCCTGTGCTCTCATCCACCCTACTTTACAGACCCCTGTATAGCTTGAGCCACAGTGAGCCCCCGCTCTGTAATCCTTCTCTACACCCCTGTACTTAGGAGCCATGGCCATTTTTAAAGATCCATCAATGCAATACCGTAAAACAGAACAAAGTTTAATAAAAATCAAACATTGTCATGACATTTATCAGTCGGAGCGTCCTGGTCCCACTCCTGCATTTCCACAGTTTTGTGGGTCCTCATGGGTGGGAATGTTGGATATCACCATGCCCGATCCTACTAGTGATGAGGAGTCCAAAGGATTCCTTCCCCTTACAGTAGTGTTTCACAACCAGGGTTCCTCCAGCTGTTGCAAAACTACAACTCCCAGCGTCCCCAGACAGCCGAAGGCTGTCCGGGCATGCTAGGAGTTGTAGTTTTGCAACAGCTGGAGGCACCCTGGTTGGAAAACACTGCCTTTAAAGATGAACCATATGTCCATCTATAGACAACAAATCCCTGTCACTATGGAAACCGGTAAAAGAGTCACTGATGACCAGACGTGCCGGCCGGGGATTGTCATTGATGAATTGCGCTCTAATAAATTCCAACATATTACAACAAAGTGACCACGCAGCGCCCCTATACATGCGTTACTATGGGAACTGGGATCTCTCATTACATATAACGTAGTAATTACAGAGGAAGAATCCATAATAGATAAAGACAGCAAGAAAAACAGAAGGTATTCCTATTAACTATACATTTATACAGCGGAAAAATATCTGAAGGGGACAGTATTATAGTAGTTATATTCTTGTATATAGGAGCAGTATTATAGTAGTTATATTCTTGTATATAGGAGCAGTATTATAGTAGTTATATTCCTGTATATAGGAGCAGTATCATAGTAGTTATATTCTTGTATATAGGAGGCAGTATTATAGTAGTTATATTCTTGTATATAGGGAGCAGTATTATAGTAGTTATATTCTTGTATATAGGAGGCAGTATTATAGTAGTTATATTCTTGTATATAGGAGGCAGTATTATAGTAGTTATATTCTTGTATATAGGAGGCAGTATTATAGTAGTTATATTCTTGTATATAGGAGGCAGTATTATAGTAGTTATATTCTTGTATATAGGAGCAGTATTATAGTAGTTATATTCTTGTATATAGGAGGCAGTATTATAGTAGTTATATTCTTGTATATAAGAGGCAGTATTATAATAGTTATATTCTTGTATATAGGAGCAATATTATAGTAGTTATATTCTTGTATATAGGAGCAGTATTATAGTAGTTATATTCTTGTATATAGGAGGCAGTATTATAGTAGTTATATTCTTGTATATAAGAGGCAGTATTATAGTAGTTCTATTCTTGTATATAGGAGGCAGTATTATAGTAGTTCTATTCTTGTATATATAGGAGGCAGTATTATAGTAGTTCTATTCTTGTATATAGGAGCAGTATTATAGTAGTTATATTCTTGTATATAGGAGCAGTATTATAGTAGTTATATTCTTGTATATAGGAGCAGTATTATAGTAGTTATATTCCTGTATATAGGAGCAGTATTATAGTAGTTATATTCTTGTATATAGGAGCAGTATTATAGTAGTTATATTCTTGTATATAGGAGCAGTATTATAGTAGTTATATTCCTGTATATAGGAGCAGTATTATAGTAGTTATATTCTTTTATATAGAAGTATTATAGTAGTTATATTCTTGTATATAGGAGCAGTATTATAGTAGTTATATTCCTGTATATAGGAGCAGTATTATAGTAGTTATATTCTTGTATATAGGGGCAGTATTATAGTAGTTATATTCTTGTATATAGGAGCAGTATTATAGTAGTTATATTCCTGTATATAGGAGCAGTATTATAGTAGTTATATTCTTGTATATAGGGGGCAGTATTATAGTAGTTATATTCCTGTATATAGGAGCAGTATTATAGTAGTTATATTCTTGTATATAGGGAGCAGTATTATAGTAGTTATATTCTTGTATATAGGAGCAGTATTATAGTAGTAATATTCTTGTATACAGGAGGCAGTATTATAGTAGTTATATTCTTGTATATAGGAGGCAGTATTATAGCAGTTATATTCTTGTATATAGGAGCAGTATTATAGCAGTTATATTCTTGTATATAGGAGCAGTATTATAGCAGTTATATTCTTGTATATAGGAGCAGTATTATAGTAGTTATATTCTTGTATATAGGAGCAGTATTATAGTAGTTATATTCTTGTATATAGGAAGCAGTATTATAGTAGTTATATTCTTGTATATAGGAAGCAGTATTATAGTAGTTATATTCTTGTATATAGGAGGCAGTATTATAGTAGTTATATTCTTGTATATAGGAGCAGTATTATAGTAGTTATATTCTTGTATATAGGAGCAGTTTTATAGTAGTTATATTCTTGTATATAGGAGCAATATTATAGTAGTTGTATTCTTGTATATAGGAGCAGTATTATAGTAGTTATATTCTTGTATATAGGAGCAGTATTATAGTAGTTATATTCTTGTATATAGGAGCAGTATTATAGTAGTTATATTCTTGTATATAGGAGCAGTATTATAGTAGTTATATTCTTGTATATAGGAGCAGTATTATAGTAGTTATATTCTTGTATATAGGAGCAGTATTATAGTAGTTATATTCTTGTATATAGGAGCAGTATTATAGTAGTTATATTCTTGTATATAGGAACAGTATTATAGTAGTTATATTCCTGTATATAGGAGCAGTATTATAGTAGTTATATTCTTGTATATAGGAGCAGTATTATAGTAGTTATATTCTTGTATATAGGAGGCAGTATTATAGTAGTTATATTCTTGTATATAGGAGGCAGTATTATAGTAGTTATATTCTTGTATAAAGGAGCAGTATTATAGTAGTTATATTCTTGTACATAGGGGGCAGTATTATAGTAGTTATATTCTTGTACATAGGGGGCAGTATTATAGTAGTTATATTCTTGTACATAGGGGGCAGTATTATAGTAGGCATTACTCAGCCTTCTGAACAGAATTTCCAACAACTTCCCAGAAGAGGACGATTCAAGGACATATTTTTTCGGGGGTTTATTGATTTCCAGGGTGAACTCTCTACAATAATGACTCATCTCTTCCTTTAATACCTTTTCTTCTCCTCGGTGGGATAAGAATTTCCCTTCAAAGGCTTAAAAGACCTCTACAAACACAAATTAAACTCCAGTCAGTCTTACCCCCTAGGACAGATAAAGCCGTACATTGGTAGCATTCGGAGTCGCAGCGTGTTCATTAAGTCATGGCTGCGAGGGGCCCGACAAACAATTACGGCAGCCATCGAGAGCCCGCCATCGACATGCGGATGGCAGGACCATTACGCGTTGAGCGGCTGAGACTTGCATCTGCCGGCCGGGAAGTCTTGTGCAAAAGATGCCTAAGGGAACGGGCTGAGAATTACTCTCGTGACCCTGTAATTATCTAGGTGGTACAAGGGACTATGCAAACAAACTGGAGATGAAGCCGACTAACACATCCGACTGGAGGGTCACCACCGAGCCCGGCGTCAGGTGCAATATTTACAACTAGAAATCAATTTGCAGAAGTCAAAACCTCTTAATAGTGTGATCTCAACATTGTATTACAGCTAAAATTAAATTATCATCCTGAATCCTGCTTCTATAGGAGCTACAGTTAATCCCCATGGACTAGGTTAAAAATGGCTGATTTCTTCAAGAAACAGCGCCCCCACCTGTCCATGGTTGTGCCTGGTATTGCACCTTACGGCAATATCTCCAGGTGTTGCAAAACTACAACTCCCAGCATGCCCGACAGCCAACAGCACCCCGCTTGGGAAACACTGCACTAGGGAGTTGCTATTCCTCAACCCTCCATCAAAGCCTTCCCACAGCACTCCTGACAGTTTCCCACCCAGAACTGTTGCAGAACATCTCATTTCACAGCAGACTATCGCACAGTAAGGTTGCAGCACCTGCTGTATTCATTTCCTGCCTGTTCCTCTGCCTGTGATATTTCTCAGCACAAGGCAGCATGCAGTAACCACACCCCATTCTTCCCTAAATGTCTCAATAATATTTTGTGAAATTTGCACCTGTATGTCAACCCGCTGAAAATAAAGAAGCCTTGCTTTAATTTGGTGAGCTGCCGCTGCTTTCATTCTACGTTGTGTGTGTGATATATATATATCATCGTGTGTGTGTATATGTGTATATATATATATATATATATATATATATATATATATATATATAATAGGGAGATGGTGATGTAGGCTGGAGGTGATAATCAGGGGTGATGACATCACTCAGGGGGCAGGGCTAAAGCTCACAGATGGAATGAGATAACGCCTATTGAGCCAGCAGAGGATGAGGCGTTGTCTCTGGAGAGAGGAAGAAGCTGGGGAGCTACTATGACAACACCACGCTGAGAATGAGATGACTACTCAACTTCCTGTCACGAGAGAGGGAGGAGCTGGGAGCTGCTGAGACAACACCATACAGAGGATTACACAACTTCCTGCCAGTAGAGAGTGAGAGGCCAGGGAGCTGCTGAGACCCCAATATACTGACAATGAAAGGACTTAACTTCCTGTCAGAAGAGAGGGAAAAGCCAGGGAGCTGATCAGACAACACCACACTGACAATAAGAAGACTACACAACTTCCCATCAGCAGAGAGGGGGGGGGGAGCTGCTAAGACACCACTATGCTGACAATGTGAGGACTACACAGCTTACTTTGAGGAGAGAGGGAGGAGCCAGGGAGCTGCTGAGACAACACCACACTGACAATGAGAGGACTACACAACTTCCTGTCAGGAGTGAATCACACAAAAACATGCTGAAGCAAGTAAAAATTTGGAAAACACTATATTAGGAAGATACATATCTTGGGGCAATAGTCTTATTAAAAATAAAATTTTCTGATATCAGAGTATACATTTAAAGGGGTACTCCGGTGGAAAACTATTTTTTAAATCAACTGGTAACACAAAGTTTTGTAAATACTTCTATTTTAAAATCTTAATTCTTCCAGTACTTATCAGCTGCTGTATACTTCAGAGGAAGTTGTGTAGTCCTTTCCAGTCTGACCACAGTGCTCTCTGTTGACACCTCTGTCCTTGTCAGGAACTGTCCAGAGTAGGAGCAAATCCCCATAGCAAACCTGGACAGATCCTGACACGGACAGAGGTGTCAGCAGAGAGCACTGTGGTCAGACTGGAAAGAAATTTAAAAAGAAAAGTACTTTCTGTGCAGCATACAGCAGCTGATAAGCACTGGAAGGATTAAGATTTTTAAATAGAAGTAATTTACAAATTTGTATAACTTTCTGGCACCAGTTGATTAGGGGTCTATTCACACGTACAGTATTCTGCGCAGATTTGATGCGCAGGATTTTCTGCTGCAGATTTCAATGTAGACTCAATGGGGGAGATTTATCAAAACCTGTGCAGAGGAGAAATTGCCCATAGCAACCAATCAGATTACTACTTTCATTTTGCAGAGGCCTTGCTAAAAAATGAAAGAAGTGATCTGATTGGTTACTATGGGCAACTGGGCAACTTTTCCTCTGGACAGGTTTTGATACATCTCCCCCAATGACTGAACACCGCATCAAATCTGCGCAGAATACTGTATGTGTGAATAGACCCTTAAAAGAAGTTTTCCACCGGAGTACCCCTTTAAGCCATCATTTCAGGACAGTTTTCGAAAAATAAGATAAATCTTCTGCTTAAACGAATATATTCAATTGTTAACCTTTAGGAAGAAGAGAGGGATTCCGATTTTCTCTATTTAAGCCACAAATATGCAACAAATCCTCCTGATATAATGGATAATTACCCCGTAATGAGCGTTAAAGTGCGCCCAGCAGCCACCTGTCAGGACGCCGCGCCGCCCGCCTCCCGATAATGAGCTTCCAGGAATCTCTTACACTTCACTGAAGATTCCATTAATAAGAAGCCACGTTCCGCAGCAGCTCAGCCATTCATGCATTGTGACAATAAGTCATCGGGCCTGAGCACGTCGTGACATCTGATCACATGGGAATATTTCACACCAGAATTATATAGATTCTTCTCCTGAAATACTCTGCGCCGCTGGGGCCTTGCTCCTCCCACTAGGTCTCAGTCCGTCACCTCCCATTTGCCGCCACACTCCCTCCGTGATCACATGCAAATCCCTACATGATCAATGTAACCTCTCCTTAAAAGGGGTACTCCGGTGGAAAACATTTTTTATTAAATCAACTGGTGCCAGAAAGTTAAACAGATTTGTAAATTACTTCTATAAAAAAATCTTAATCCTTCCAGTAATTATTAGCTGCTGAATACTACAGAGGAAATTATTTTCTTTTTGGAACACAGAGCTCTCTGCTGACATCATGACCACACTGCTCTCTGCTGACATCTCTGTCCCTTTTAGGAACTGTCCAGAGCAACATATGTTTGCTATGGGGATTTTCTCCTACACTGGACAGAGATGTCAGCAGAGAGCACTGTGCTCGTGATGTCAGCAGAGAGCACTGTGTTCCAAAAAGAAAAGAATTTCCTCTGTAGTATTCAGCAGCTAATAAGTACTGGAAGGATTAAGATTTTTTTAATAGAAGTTATTTACAAATCTGTTTTAACTTTCTGGCACCAGTTGATTTAAAAAACAAAAATAAATAAACATTTTCCAGCGGAGTACCCCTTTAAAGGGGTAGTCTACTGGTAAACATTTTTATATTAAATCCACTGGTGCCAGAAAGTAAAACAGATTTGTAAATTACTTCTATTTAAAAATCTTAATCCTTCCAGTACTTATCAAGAGCTGTATGCTCCACAGGAAATTGTGTAGTTCTTTCCAGTTTGACCACAGTGCTCTCTGCTGACACCTGTCTAAGGAACTGTCCAAAGCAGGAGCAAATCCCCATAGCAAACCTATCCCGCCCTAGACAGTTCCTGACATGGACAGAGGTGTCAGCAGAGAGCCCTGTGGTCCGACTGGAAACAAATTCAAAGAGAAAAGAACTTCCTGTGGCACATACAGCAACTGGAAGGATTAAGATTTTTTAATAGAAGTAATTTACAAATCTGTTTAATTTTCTGGCCCCAGTTGATTTAAGAAAAAAATGTTTTCCATCGGAGAACCCCTTTAAATTCTTTGTGCTGCTGTGCATACTCCTCCCACTATATTACTAACACTTGCTTCCATTCTCTGCCTCGGATGATGGCATTACTATACAACAGTGTTTCCCAAACAGTGTGCCTCCAGCTGCAACAAAACTACAACTCCCAGCATGCCCGGACAGCCAAAGGCTTTGTACAGGAGCCCCATAGCTTCACCCTAGGACCTTATTGGGCTTCCGGCCAGGTCTAGGACAAAGTCAAATTGCAGAATCTAAAGCAGAGTTTCCCAACCAGTGTGCCTCCAGCTGTTGCAAAACTACAACTCACAGCATGCCCGGACAGCCGTTGGCTGTCCGGGCATGCTGGGAGTTGTAGTTTTGCAACAGCTGGAGGCACACTGGTTGGGAAACACGGTCTTCAATAAACAACGCCATAGATTACTATCAAAACCAGAGAAGAAAGTAAAAAGGCGCATCTACTAATAGGAAGAAGCGCTCAACCAGTGAGCTTCCAGCATTTGCAAAACTACAACTCCCAGCATGCCCGGGCAACCAAAGTCTGTCCAGGAATGCTGGGAGTTGTAGTATTTCAACAGCTGGAGGCACACAGGTGTCCTCATTCCCCCCTCCTCACAACATAACACTGTCCCTACCATACATGACCCCTTTCCTCATTACGACCTGCCCCTATAGGACCAGCATACTCCTCTCCTGAAATACGCTGTGCTGCAGCTTCTACTATGCAACTAACTAGCTCCATAGGAAAGGACTATAATATATATATATATATATATATATATATATATATATATATATATATATTTGGAGTATATAAAGTATAAGTTTCTTGCACAATAGTTTTAGCACACGCTATTTGTCTTTATCAAAAGAGGGCGCTGTGTCTCCCTTACAAACCCCTCAGGGGTGTTCTCCACATTTAGGGCCAGGCCCTTTAGTAAGCGACCAACTACAGTGCAGATCAGCTCTCCAGATCAGTCCAACTACAGTCCAGATCAGCTCTCAGTTGATCGTTAACATCACACATACATTAGATAGAAGCTATCATTCCCAATCCCACCACACACATGCACGCTTGGCTCGGTCGATTTGTTTTAAATGGGTAAAGGGAGGGGTAAGCCTACTCCAGACTTCTCTGGCAGCTGTTTATCTCTCAGATTGGACAGTTAAAATCCAATATGTCTGATCCTTCTCTCCCCCGACATCTGAAGAGAATTGGGGGTCCACCATATACATTAGACGGCACTACGGTCCCACCAATATCTGTGGGTTCAGCTGCCAACACATACAGTCATGGCCGTAAATGTTGGCACCCCTGAAATATTCCTCACAGGAAAGGATTGCAGTAACACATGTTTTCCTATACACATGTTTATTCCCTTTGTGTGTATTGGAACTAAACCAAAAAAGGAGGAAAAAAAGCAAATTGGACATAATGTCACCAAACTCCAAAGATGGTCTGGACAAAATTATTGGTACCCTTAACTTAATATTTGGTTGCACACGCTTTGGAAAAAATAACTGAAATCAGTATCTTCCTATAAGCATCAATAAGCTTCTTACACCTCTCAGCCGGAATGTTGGACCACTCTTTCTATAACCATCAATAAGCTTCTTACACCTCTCAGCCGGAATGTTGGACCACTCTTCCTATAACCATCAATAAGCTTCTTACACCTCTCAGCCGGAATGTTGGACCACTCTTCCTATAACATCAATAAGCTTCTCACACCTCTCAGCCGGAATGTTGGACCACTCTTCCTATAACCATCAATAAGCTTCTTACACCTCTCAGCCGGAATGTTGGACCACTCTTCCTATAACCATCAATAAGCTTCTTACACCTCTCAGCCGGAATGTTGGACCACTCTTCCCTTACAAACTGCTCCCGGTCTCTTATTGGAAGACGCCTTTTCCCAACAGTAATTATAAGATCTCTCCACAGGTGATCAATGGGATTTAGATCTGGACTCATTGCTGACACTTCAGGACTCTCCAGCGCTTTGTTGTCTCCATTTCTGGGGCTTTTTGACGTATGTTTGGGGTCATTGTCCTGCTGGAAGACCCAAGATCTCGGACACAAACCCAGCTTTCTGGCACTGGTCTGTACAGTGTGACCCAAAATCCATTGGTAATCCTCAGATTTCATGATGTCTTGTACACATTCATGGCCCCCAGTGCCAGAGGCGGCAAATCAACCCAAAACACCACTGACCTCCACCATATGTCACTGTAGGTACTGTGCTCTTTTCTTTGTAGGCCTCATTCCGTTTTCGGTAAACAGTAGAATGATTTGCTTTACCAAAAAGATCTATCTTGTCTCATCTGTCCACAAAACGTTTTCCTAGAAGGATTTTGGTTACTTAAGTTCATTTTGGTAAAATGTAGTCTTGCTTTTTTTTATATCTCTGTCAGCAGTGGGGTCCTCCTGGGTCTCCTCCATAGGGGGGGGTCCTCCTGGGTCTCCTCCATAGGGGGGGTCCTCCTGGGTCTCCTCCATAGGGGGGGGTCCTCCTGGGTCTCCTCCATAGGGGGGGTCCTCCTGGGTCTCCTCCATAGGGGGGGGTCCTCCTGGGTCTCCTCCATAGGGGGGGTCCTCCTGGGTCTCCTCCATAGGGGGGGGTCCTCCTGGGTCTCCTCCATAGGGGGGGGTCCTCCTGGGTCTCCTCCATAGGGGGGGGTCCTCCTGGGTCTCCTCCATAGGGGGGGGGTCCTCCTGGGTCTCCTCCATAGGGGGGGGGTCCTCCTGGGTCTCCTCCATAGGGGGGGGGTCCTCCTGGGTCTCCTCCATAGGGGGGGGGGTCCTCCTGGGTCTCCTCCATAGGGGGGGGTCCTCCTGGGTCTCCTCCATAGGGGGGGTCCTCCTGGGTCTCCTCCATAGGGGGGGTCCTCCTGGGTCTCCTCCATAGGGGGGGTCCTCCTGGGTCTCCCCCATAGGGGGGGTCCTCCTGGGTCTCCCCCATAGGGGGGGTCCTCCTGGGTCTCCCCCATAGGGGGGGTCCTCCTGGGTCTCCTCCATAGGGGGGTCCTCCTGGGTCTCCTCCATAGGGGGGTCCTCCTGGGTCTCCTCCATAGTGGGGTCCTCCTGGGTCTCCTCCACAGTGGGGTCCTCCTGGGTCTCCTCCATAGTGGGGTCCTCCTGGGTCTCCTCCATAGTGAGGTCCTCCTGGGTCCCCTCCATAGTGGGGTCCTCCTGGGTCTCCTCCATAGTGCTCAGACAGTTCTCTTCTCCTCTTTCTGTTGTCCATGCTTCGTGCGGCACACACAGACACACAATGCAAAGACTAAGTGAACTTCTCTCCTTGTATTGCCAATAATTTTGTCCAGCTCATTTTTGGAGATTAGTGACATTATGTCCAATTTGCTTTTTTCCTCCTTTTTTGGTTTAGTTCCAATACACACAAAGGGAATAAACATGTGTATAGCAAAACCTGTGTTACTGCAATCCTTTCCTGTGAGAAATACTTCATTTTCTTGAAAAATTTCAGGGGGGGCAACATTTACGGCCATGACTGTATATATGTGTGTGTTGTGTACGTACATAAATATACATAAAATCAGATTTCTTTTCTCTTTCGACTCTATTCATTGACTTTTCTACCGACAAGAATTAATCGCAATCCACCCAGAGGCTCAGCTGGAGAAAGTCGGAAATTTGTCCTAAACCGTCTCCTGTACATTTGGCGGCACAGCAGCGTCTCGCACTTGCACGGATCTCAGGAGTTATTTGCCTGTTTTTTTTCCTGTCAACAGAAGGGAAGTCAAGATTGTCGCACGGCGGGTCACCTCTTACACAGTCGCAGAGTGAAATAATAACATCTGGGATTTTATAACTGCGAAAAACTCAAGAACTTTTCAGCCGGCACCGAAACCTTTTGAGTCAATTTCCATTTAGGAAATTTTTTTTTTTAACTTAAAAAAAAAAAAAAAGGACTAAGAACCTCGCGGGCTGACAATTACCACCTGTGCAGCAGAAAATTACGCACCAAGAAGGAGCGATGCCTAAAATACTTGAGTGGATTAATCTTAAAAAAATACACAACTCTGTATAACTTAAATTTTACTGATTTTCACCTGCGCCCTTCTCTGTAATCCATTTATATCCAGAGCTAAAGTAACAATCCTGCTGGTTTTGTGGTAACTAGCCCCATAGCTTAACCCTAGCACCTTATTGGGCTTCCTGCTAGGCCTAGGACAAAGGTTAATTCCCAACCATTGTGCCTCCAGCTGTTGCAAAACTACAACTCCCAGCATGTCCGGACAGCCAACGGCTGTCCGGGCATGCTGGGAGTTGTAGTTTTGCAACAGCTGGAGGCACACTGGTTGGGAAACACTGCTTTAGATTCCGCAGTTTGACTTTGTCCTAGGCCTGGCCGGAAGCCCAATAAGGTCCCAAAACTTATCCCCTATCCTTTGGGCTGTCAAAACATTTTTGATGTTTTTAAATCTGTACTATTTTGTATGTTTTTTTTCTTTGTATCCAATTTTTTGCAGAGATAGTTTAGATATATAGAGACCCTAATTCTGCCATAGTTTTTGAATTTTATTGTGTTTCTTTCTTATATTCCTGTACATAAGGGCAGTATTATAATAGTTATATTCTTGTATATAGGAACAGTATTATAGTAGTTCTATTCTTGTATATAGGAGCAGTATTATAGTAGTTATATTCTTGTATATAGGAGCAGTATTATAATAGTTATATTCTTGTATATAGGAGCAGTATTATAGTAGTTATATTCTTGTATATAGGAGCAGTATTATAATAGTTATATTCTTGTATATAGGAGGCAGTATTATAGTAGTTATATTCTTGTATATAGGAGCAGTATTATAGTAATTATATTCTTGTATATAGGAGACAGTATTATAGTAGTTATATTCTTGTATATAGGAGCAGTATTATAGTAGTTATATTCTTGTATATAGGAGCAGTATTATAGTAGTTATATTCTTGTATATAGGAGGCAGTATTATAGTAGTTATATTCTTGTATATAGGAGGCAGTATTATAGTAGTTATATTCTTGTATATAGGGGCAGTATTATAGTAGTTATATTCTTGTATATAGGAGCAGTATTATAGTAGTTATATTCTTGTATATAGGAGCAGTATTATAGTAGTTATATTCTTGTATATAGGAGGCAGTATTATAGTAGTTATATTCTTGTATATAGGAGGCAGTATTATAGTAGTTATATTCTTGTATATAGGGGCAGTATTATAGTAGTTATATTCTTGTATATAGGAGCAGTATTATAGAAGTTATATTCTTGTATATAGGAGCAGTATTATTTTAGTTATATTCATGTATATAGGAGCAGTATTATAGTAGTTATATTCTTGTATATAGAAGCAGTATTATAGTAGTTATATTCTTGTATATAGGAGCAGTATTATAGTAGTTATATTCTTGTATATAGGAGCAGTATTATAGTAGTTATATTCTTGTATATAGGAAGCAGTATTATAGTAGCAGGGATGTGGAAATCCTATAGCCCGACGCCCGGGACAAGTAGTTTTGGGCTCCGGGCAGGTGAATTGTTTATAGATTTAGCCCTGTATCGGGCGAGCAGGGACAGACAGACTTCCCCCTTATTTTTCTTTAATGTCGGTGTGAGGTGCAGGAGCCGATGAAAGTCTACACCTCACACCGGCGCTCAGAGTGTTTGGAGGGGGCGGCGGCCTCCAGCTGACTGCAGAGACCCCTTATCTCCCCTCCCGGGGGATGGACGGAGCTCAGAAGACACAGCAGGGAGAGAGAGGATGTAGACAGCTCCGTGCACAGCTCCATCCCCCACACTCAGCTCTATCCCTCCCCTCCCCCTGCTCTGTCTAGACAGGACCTAATCCACCACGGGGCGGTTGCTTGTTTGCACGGGGAAAACACAGAGCAGGGGAGGGGAGGGGGAGGACGGAAATCTCACCTCACACCGGCCGGGACTACAGCTCTGATGTCCACTCATGGCGGGATCAGGTGAGGAGACCAAGAATACAGGCGGCGGCAGGAAGGGTGGTTGTATATGTATGGTGTGAGTGTATGTGTGATGTGTGTATGTAATGTATGATGGGGGGGCAGCGGCAGGTGTATGTATGATGTGTGCATATGTATGGTGTATATCAGTGTTTCCCAACCAGGGTGCTTCCAGCTGTTGCAAAACTACAACTCCCAGCATGCCCTGGGCATGCTGGGAGTTGTAGTTTTGCAACAGCTGGAGGCACCCTGGTTGGGAAACACTGGTGGATATGTATGGTGTGAGTGTATGTGTGTATGATGTCTGTCTATGTGTGATGTGTATGTAATGTATAATGTGTGTATAATGTGTGTATAATGTCTAAGTGTGATGTGTATGTAATGTATGATGTGTGTATAATGTCTATGTGTGATGTGTATGTAATGTATGATGTGTGTATGATGTCTATGTGTGATGTGTATGTAATGTATAATGTGTGTATAATGTCTAAGTGTGATGTGTATGTAATGTATAATGTGTGTATAATGTGTGTATAATGTCTAAGTGTGATGTGTATGTAATGTATGATGTGTGTATGATGTCTATGTGTGATGT
This sequence comes from Hyla sarda, assembly GCF_029499605.1. NCBI lineage: Eukaryota > Metazoa > Chordata > Amphibia > Anura > Hylidae > Hyla > Hyla sarda. Next base: position 301,502,529 of record NC_079194.1, on the reverse strand, counting down.
GTATGTAATGTATAATGTGTGTATAATGTCTAAGTGTGATGTGTATGTAATGTATGATGTGTGTATAATGTCTAAGTGTGATGTGTATGTGATGTATGATGTGTGTATGATGTCTATGTGTGATGTGTATGTGATGTATGATGTGGGGGGGGCAGCGGCAGGTGTATGTATGATGTGTGCATATGTATGGTGTATATGTATGGTGTGAGTGTATGTGTGTATGTAATGTATGATGTGGGGGGGCAGTGGCAGGGGTGTGTGTATGTATGATATGGGGGCAGTGGCTGGTGCATGTATGATGTGTGCATATGTATGGTGTATATGTATGGTGTGAGTATGTGTGTATGTAATGTATGATGTGGCGGGGGGGTGTGTATGTATGATATGGGGGCAGTGGCTGGTGCATGTATGATATGTGTATGTATAAATGTTTTGTATAGGAGCGGACTGTCACGTCGGGCATTAGGGCAGTTGTGCCATCTAATTTTATTTATTTTTAGTGGCCCCCGCACTAAATTGCACCCCCAGAATCCCCCCCTTCATACTCACCCGCCAACCAAGAGCCCCACGGATGCACACAAACACACCTGAACCAAAACTACAACTCCCAGCATGTTGGACCATAACCTAAACTGTAGAACTATAAAGTGCAACATGCTGGGAGTTGTAGTTTTGGTTCGGGTCAGCTGCAGAGCTATAGGCTGCATCAGGGCATGCTGGGTGTTGTAGTTACTAACTGTAATTCCCAGTATTCCTTGACACAGACTATGGCTCTGCAGCTGACACAAACCAAAACTACAACTCCCAGCATGTTACACAATAACCTTAACTGTCCTACTATACAGTGCAACATGCTGCAACACCCACACAACCATAGGCTGTATCAGGGCATGCTGGGTGTTGTAGTTATCTAGTAACTAAATGCAACTTCCAGCATTTTCTGACACAAAATGCACCACATAAACTGGAGAAGCAGAACCCCCCCCCCAGTAACACGTAAGTCCCTATTGAGACTGAAAAATAGTGATTAAAATATTTTAAAAGGTGCGTATACATGTGAATAAGCCCCTTTCCTAATAAAAGTTTCCAATTTTCTTTAAATAAAAATAATGTACAAAAATAAACATAAGTGGTATCGCTACATGTGGAAATGTCCAGACTATTAAAATATTATGTTAATTAAACCGTACAGTGAACGGTGTAAATGTAAATAATAGTCCAGAATTGTTCATTTTTGGTCACTTCATATGAGAAATTTTTTATAAGGTGATCAAAAAGTTACATCTAGACTTTTCTGGGCTTGTCTGGGGTGTAAGAGGAGCTACAGCTCTCCCCCCGCTAATATCCTGGCATACTGCGATCACCTATTAACCCATTAGATCACCGCTGTCAGCAGTGTCTAAAGGATCGTATATCCATCCCTGGTGGTCTAGTGGGGGGGGGGGGGGGGGGAAATCAGACTATTTTGGTTGAAATTATTTCATCAACCAGGACAAGTGGATTTTCTTGAGGGACAAGTAGATTGTGTTCCGCTTTAGTCCCTTGGACAAGTAGTTTTTTTTTTAAATTTCCACACCCCTGAGTAGTTATATTCTTGTATATAGGAAGCAGTATTATAGTAGTTATATTCTTGTATATAGGAGCAGTATTATAGTAGTTATATTCTTGTATATAGGAGCAGTATTATAGTAGTTATATTCTTGTATATAGGAGCAGTATTATAGTAGTTATATTCTTGTATATAGGAGCAGTATTATAGTAGTTATATTCTTGTATATAGGAGCAGTATTATAGTAGTAATATTCTTGTATATAGGAGCAGTATTATAGTAGTTATATTCTTGTATATAGGAGCAGTATTATAGTAGTTATATTCTTGTATATAGGAGCAGTATTATAGTAGATATATTCTTGTATATAGGAGCAGTATTATAGTAGTTATATTCTTGTATATAGGAGCAGTATTATAGTAGTTATATTCTTGTATATAGGAGCAGTATTATAGTAGTAATATTCTTGTATATAGGAGGCAGTATTATAGTAGTTATATTCTTGTATATAGGAGCAGTATTATAGTAGTTATATTCTTGTATATAGGAGCAGTATTATAGTAGTTATATTCTTGTATATAGGAGCAGTATTATAGTAGTAATATTCTTGTATATAGGAGCAGTATTATAGTAGTTATATTCTTGTATATAGGGGGCAGTATTATAGTAGTTATATTCTTGTATATAGGAAGCAGTATTATAGTAGTTATATTCTTGTATACAGGAGGCAGTATTATAGTAGTTATATTCTTGTATATAGGGAGCAGTATTATAATAGTTATATTCTTGTATATAGGGGCAGTATTATAGTAGTTATATTCTTGTATATAGGAGCAGTATTATAGTAGTTATATTCTTGTATATAGGAGCAGTATTATAGTAGTTATATTCTTGTATATAGGAGCAGTATTATAGTAGTTATATTCTTGTATATAGGAGCAGTATTATAGTAGTTATATTCTTGTATATAGGAGCAGTATTATAGTAGTTATATTCTTGTATATAGGAGCAGTATTATAGTAGTTATATTCTTGTATATAGGAGCAGTATTATAGTAGTTATATTCTTGTATATAGGAGCAGTATTATAGTAGTTATATTCTTGTATATAGGAGCAGTATTATAGTAGTTATATTCTTGTATATAGTAGCAGTATTATAGTAGTTATATTCTTGTATATAGGAGCAGTATTATAGTAGTTATATTCTGGTATATAGGAGCAGTATTATAGTAGTGATATTCTTGTATATAGGAGGCAGTATTATAGTAGTGATATTCTTGTATATAGGAGCAGTATTATAGTAGATATATTCTTGTATATAGGAGACAGTATTATAGTAGTTATATTCTTGTATATAGGAGCAGTATTATAGTAGTTATATTCTTCTATATAGGAGCAGTATTATAGTAGCTATATTCTTGTATATAGGAGCAGTATTATAGTAGTTATATTCTTGTATATAGGAGCAGTATTATAGTAGTTATATTCTTGTATATAGGAGCAGTATTATAGTAGTTATATTCTTGTATATAGGAGGCAGTATTATAGTAGATATATTCTTGTATATAGGAGCAGTATTATAGTAGATATATTCTTGTATATAGGAGCAGTATTATAGTAGTTATATTCCTGTATATAGGAGCAGTATTATAGTAGATATATTCTTGTATATAGGAGCAGTATTATAGTAGTTATATTCTTGTACATAGGAGGCAGTATTATAGTAGTTATATTCTTATATAATAGTGTTCTTTAGCTTGTATAACACTGTCACTGAGCACGTTGCAGGATCTGGCTTCATTACGTGTATATTGTATTGTTTGCGGCTCTGTTGTTACAATTATAAGCTGTTAGAAGTGCGGTTTTTTGAGGAGAAGCAGAAACACTTACCATGAAATAAGAAGGCTTTGCTGCCATTGTGGGTTCCATAAACCTGTGTAATTCCCCTCGTGTTGTTCTCAAGCTCCAGCTCTGAAATTATGTCAATTTGTAAATCGCTTTCCGTCCCAAATCCAAACACTGCAGCAGAAACAAAAAATGTAAACCTTCATTTAAAAAAAAAAAAAAAAATTATATTATATAACAATAATAATAATAATGATGATAATAAAATGATCTAGAAATGGCATACAGGTCATGAGCCTCATCTTCAAAAGAGACAGATCTTGCTTATTCAGGGCTGGGGCATAGTTATGTACAAGTGTAGCTTTGCAAGTTCATGGGTGGGGCAGTCATGTTTGGGCATTTTCAAATTTAGGGGTGGGGCATAGTCATGTAAAGATCTATCTTTACATGCTTATGGGTGGGGCATAGTCATGTCAGGGGTGGTTTTAAAAGCTCAAAGGTGGAGCATAGACAGGTCTGGGTTTGGTTTTAGAAGATCAATGGTGGGGCATAGTCCTGTCCAGGTGTAGCTTTACAAGCTCAGGGGTGGGGCTTAGTTATGTGTGGGTGTAGCTTTACAAGCTCAGGGGTGGGAAAACTTTGTATCACATAAAAAACAAAAAGATCTATGATGGTTGACTGGGCAGTGGTGTACATAGAAGAGAAGATGTGCCCCTTTTTTGTTCTGGATTTTGCCAGCAGAAGGGTCTAGTGCTTGTTACCCCCACTGCCCACTCAGGTTTACTACGTCTACTAGATGGCACCAGAGAGCAAGCTCATTTTATCTATAAATAATTGTAAATATTAGATGATGCTCCGAGATGTAGACCCCCCCCCCCCCCCCGGTTTACCTGTGCACCAATAAAGCAAAATGCAGCTCTGCTACATCTATATACATTGCAATATGTCGACTTGCTAGCGCCAAATGTGGTTCATTGCACTCAAAGTGTCATCCTCCAATGACCCTGTGTAGGGGATTTCACAATGATCTGATGGTTTACACTCAATTGTACGAAATCCATACGAAAAATACATAAAACTGGTTAAAACCGCAAAAAATAAACGGAAAAAAAAAAAAGGCCTGTGACAGACAAATGAAAGGCGACGCAGGAATGAATGCACAGTAGGCAGATGTCTGCGCTTTATTCCCGGCTTAATTACGAGGAGCGGCTGACTAATCACATGCACCTGCACTCATTACCTCTAAAGTGCTGCTGACTAAGGACTCAGCAGACACGGGGGCCACGGCGGAGACGTCTGCCGAGGAAATTACAACTTCAATGCTCCAGAGTCAGAAAATGACTTTCACAATGGACGTCTTCAGCAGAGCGTCTAGGCATCTGGTTGTGAGTTTTCGGGAAAAAAAAGAAAAAAAAAAACATGGTGCCACTCTGGTCCACAGGCCATGACTGGTATTGCATCCCAAGCCTCAATCAAATAAAATCTGTAGTTTTACAACAGCTGGAGGCACACAGAGACACTACCGCATACAAAAACTCTAGTATTGTAGTTTATCCAGAATTAGAAAAATATAGTTGCTGCTTTCTTTCCATAAAAAGAGCGCCACCACCTGTCCTCTTGTTGTGTGGTATTACAACTTGGCTTCAGTGTAACTGAGCTGCAATACCACACAGACCCCAGATTAACATTGTAGGATATAGCAGAGCCGAGTTTGTTCTTTAAATAAATCTGATGTGTATATCTTTATGACTTGGTCTGTATGCAAGTTATTTTAGTGGAAAAAAGCCTTATACTGTACATATAAATAAATATATATGGTAACATAGTTCATAAGGTTGAAAAAAGACCAGAGTCCATCAAGTTCAACCTATATCCCTAATGAGTCCCTGATGAGTCCCTGATGAGTTGATCCAGAGGAAGGAAAAAAACCCTCATACTAGAGGTAAAAATTCCTTCCCGACTCCAAATATCAGAACAAATCCCTGGATCAACGTTCTGTCCATATAAATCTAGAATCCATAGTCTGTAATATTATTCTCCAAAAATGCATCAGACCCCTTTTAAATTATTTTACAGAGTTCACCATGACACCTCCTCCGGGAGAGAATTCCAGTGTCTCACTGCTCTTACAGTAAAGAACCCCCGTCTGTGCTGGTGTAGAAACCTTCTTTCCTCTACAGTCCTGGGTATAAATAGATCATGGAGAGATCTCTGTACTGTCCTGATATATTATATATATTATTAGGTCACCTCCTTGTTATATATACAGTCCTGGCCGGTACTGTACACAGTATTCCATGTGCGGTCTGACCGGTACTGTACACAGTATTCCATGTGCGGTCTGACCGGTACTGTACACAGTATTCCATGCGCGGTCTGACCGGTACTGTACACAGTATTCCATGCGCGGTCTGACCAGTACTGTACACAGTATTCCATGCGCGGTCTGACCGGTACTGTACACAGTATTCCATGTGCGGTCTGACCAGTACTGTACACAGTATTCCATGTGCGGTCTGACCGGTACTGTACACAGTATTCCATGTGCGGTCTGACCGGTACTGTACACAGTATTCCATGTGCGGTCTGACCGGTACTGTACACAGTATTCATTGTGCGGTCTGACCGGTACTGTACACAGTATTCCATGTGCGGTCTGACCGGTACTGTACACAGTATTCATTGTGCGGTCTGACCGGTACTGTACACAGTATTCATTGTGCGGTCTGACCGGTACTGTACACAGTATTCATTGTGCGGTCTGACCGGTACTGTACACAGTATTCTATGTGTGGTCTGACCAGTACTGTACACAGTGGGGGACATGTATCAAAGATTTTACCCCTGTTTTGTGTGTATTTTTTTGCGCCAAATTTTGCGCAAGCCCATTTTTTGCGCATTTTTTTGGCGCACGTTTTGGTAGAGCATGTCCTTCAGATGTGGCTGAATCAGGGTACCTTGGAGTGACAGCTATAGTGCGCATGGATTTATTACCTGCGTACTTTTCCTTTACACCAAAAATTTTGCGGCAAGAGCAGTTTTTTTGCGCAAATATAAGCCATCTTGGACTTAACGTAGCAAGATGCTCTAAATCATCGATTCTATTTTCCAAAGAGTGGATTGAGGAGATGACTATATTTACCCGCAATATATGAAGCTCATTGCGCTTCTGCTCATAATTTAGAATTCGGGAAAAGGGGTAAAATGCTTCTACCATACACAAATAATGATACATGTCCCCCAGTATTCCGTGTGTGCTCTGACCAGTACTGTACACAGTATTCCGTGTGTGGTCTGACCAGTACTGTACACAGTATTCCGTGTGTGGTCTGACCAGTACTGTACACAGTATTCCGTGTGTGGTCTGACCAGTACTGTACACAGTATTCCGTGTGTGGTCTGACCAGAACTGTACACAGTATTCCGTGTGTGGTCTGACCAGTACTGTACACAGTATTCCGTGTGTGGTCTGACCAGTACTGTACACAGTATTCCGTGTGTGGTCTGACCAGTACTGTACACAGTATTCCGTGTGTGGTCTGACCAGTACTGTACACAGAATTCCGTGTGTGGTCTGACCAGTACTGTACACAGTATTCCGTGTGTGGTCTGACCAGTACTGTACACAGTATTCCGTGTGTGGTCTGACCAGTACTGTACAAAGTATTCTATGTGTGGTCTGACCAGTACTGTACACAGTATTCTATGTGTGGTCTGATCAATACAGTACACACTATTCCATGTGCGGTCTGACCAGTACTGTACACAGTATTCTATGTGTGGTCTGACCAGTACTGTACACAGTATTCTATGTGTGGTCTGACCAGTACTGTACACAGTATTCTATGTGCGGTCTGATCAATACAGTACACACTATTCCATGTGTGGTCTGACCAGTACTGTACACAGTATTCTATGTGCGGTCTGATCAATACAGTACACACTATTCCATGTGTGGTCTGACCAGTACTGTACACAGTATTCTATGTGTGGTCTGATCAATACAGTACACACTATTCCATGTGTGGTCTGACCAGTACTGTACACAGTATTCTATGTGTGGTCTGATCAATACAGTACACACTATTCCATGTGCGGTCTGACCAGTACTGTACACATTTTCTTATTACTGTACACACTTATTTCCTTGTCGTGGGCATCTATACCATTATTGATGCACCCCATGATTTTATTTGCCTTGGCAGCAGCTGCCTGACACTGGTCACTACAGCTAAATTTACTATTAACTAAGATTCCTAAGTCCTTTTCTACGTCAGTCGTCCCAAGTGTTCTCCCATTTGATACATAAACCCAGCCCGGATTTTTCCTCCCCATGTGCATTACCTTACATTTATCAGTGTTGAACCTCATCTCCTCATCTCCTATCCAGATCCATTTGTAATAGTGCACTGTCCTCTGTTGTGTTATCTACTATACACAATGCTCTGTCCTCTATAGTGTTATGTGCTATATACAGTGCACTGTCCTCTATAGTGTTATCTGCTATATACAGTGCACTGTCCTCTATTGTGTTTACCGCTGTACAGAGTTTAGTATCATCTGCAAAGATTGCTACTTTACTATTCAACCACTCTACAAGGTCATTAATAAATATATTAAATAGGACAGGACCCAAGACGGACCCCTGTGGTCCCCACTAGTAACAGTCACCCAATCAGAATAACCACCCTCTGTTTTCTATGACAGACAGTTACCTACCCACTTATACACATTCTCCCCCAGCCCCATCCCTCTCATTTTATGCACCAACCTTTTATGTGGAACCTTATCAAATGCTTTGGAATAATCCAGATATATATACGGCATCCAGCGATTCCCCCGGTCCAGTCTGGAGCTCACCTCCTCATAAAAGCTGATCATGTGACAGGACCGATCCCTCATAAAGCCCTGTGATATGGATGGGGTGCTAGATTACAAATACACCTCTGCTATACCAGCCAAATTAAGCCATGTATCACCAGGCTCCCTGTGGATACATTTATAGGGGTTGGCGTACACCTTTAACTACTGAATGACAGCTAAACATCTTATCCCCTATCCAGAGGGTAGGGGATAAGATGTCTGGATCACAGGGTGTCCCGCCACTGGGACCCACGTTAACTCCGTGCAGCACCGCGCATGCTAAACAGTATGTTTAGAACGCTGGGTTCCCACGGCGAGGGTTGTGACGTCACACCACACCCCCATGTGACCTCCCGCCACGCCCTCTCTATTCATGTCTTTGGATAAGAGATAGGATGTCTAGGGGCAGAGTACCCCTTTAAGGCTGTGTTCACACAGGGTGTTTAACTAGCAGTACTGCCGCCATTTACCGCTGCTATCACTGTTATACTAGTGCAATCCTTTATGATTATGCAAAGTGTAGTAAGATTGTGCAATTCGTTTAAAAAAAAAAAAAAGAAACTTTTTTTTACAGCAAATTTGGGAAAATAGCTCTAAAATTGTGGCGTTTACCGCTAATTTTACGCTCTGTGTTAACGCAGCCTTACACCGCAGCTCCATAGTTAAAGGGGTATTCCAGGAAAAAAGTTTTATATATATATCAACTGGCTCCAGAAAGTTAAACAGATTTGTAAATTACTTCTATTAAAAAAATCTTAATCCTTTCAGTACTTATGAGCTTCTGAAGTTAAGGTTGCTCTTTTCTGTCTAAGTCCTCTCTGATGACACGTGTCTCGGGAAATGCCCAATTTAGAAGAGGTTTGCTATGGGGATTTGCTTCTAAACTGGGCGTTTCCCGAGACAGGTCTCATCAGAGAGCACTTAGACAGAAAAGAACAAGCTTAACTTCAGAAGCTCATAAGTACTGAAAGGATTAAAGGGGTATTCCAGGCAAAACTTTTTTTATATATATCAACTGGCTCCGGAAAGTTAAACAGATTTGTAAATTACTTCTATTAAAAAATGTGAATCCTTCCAATAGTTATTAGCTTCTGAAGTTTTCTGTCTAACTGCTCAATGATGATGTCACGTCCCGGTAGCTCTGCATGTTGGGAAAATATCCCCATAGGAACTGCACAGCTCCCGGGACGTGAGTCATCAGAGAGCAGTTAGACAGAAAACAACAACTCAATTTCAGAAGCTAATAACTATTGGAAGGATTAAGATTTTTTAATAGAAGTCATTTACAAATCTGTTTAACTTTCTGGAGCCAGTTGATATAAAAAAATTTTTTTTTTTCCTGGAATACCCCTTTAAAGTCAAGAAATAGCGCTACAAAAAAGTGGCAACTAAATCACCTGACATGAACTCAACCATAACATACTCAGCTCTGCTATTCTCCACATACTCCGCACTGCTGCAGCGCACGCGCCACAACCCTACAAAACTTCACAAACTCAACCCTGCTACAAAACAACAGTATCGGGACAACTACACACCTAACGTATAACCGTGCTAGATACCACAATCTCGGCTCTGCTACCTCCCGTATAGCAGATACCGCCATTTTCCCGGGCGTGCAGTCATGTACACTTCCCGCACATTTATCAAAGAGGTGATAGCTTTACAGTATATATCTAAGATTTAAAGTGTGCTCTGGGCCTGTGTGTCTGTGCGCCAAATCCAAAAACTCGCCTCTGCTACATCGGCCAAAGTGAGCTGCGTTACAAAACGCCACAAACTAAGTCCTGGTTTTACAGTTCAGACGGAGACAGCGTTTTCCAAGCAGGGTACCCCCAATTGTTGCAAAACTACAACTCCCAGCATGCCAGGACAGAAGTTTTGAAACAGCTGGAGGCACACTGGTTGGGAAACACTAGGCTGACACCGTGCCACATTGAGCACGCTATGTTTTTCGGCACGCATTTTGGTGCACATGATAGGGCTCGGCGGTATACCGGTTCATACCGAATACCGAAATTTTTGTGCTGCACGACATGAATTTTAACCCATACCGCAATACCGGTTGGGCCCCTCCCCCTCAGGAATGAATAAATTAAATCAGCCCAGCGCTGCGCTGTCCCCATCGGCGTTCTACTCAAATATCACCCGCAAGCGTTGCCATCCTGTTTGTTGTGGCCGCCGGCGCCGACACTCTATGCCAGTGGTCTTCAACTTCCAGATGTTGCAAAACTACAACTCCCAGCATGCCCGGACAGCCGCTGGCTGTTGTAGTTTTGCAACATCTGGAGGTCCTCAGGTTGAAGACCACTGCTCGATACTGTATCCATATGCCCGGGCTGCAAAAGGTAAACAAAATAAACTTTAACTCACCTTCCCCGTCGGTCCGGACCAGCTTCATAGTGAATGGAACGTCGGAAAGCCGTCAGCCTATCACCGGCCGAGGCGGAATCAGTATCACCGGCCGCAGCGATGTTCACCGGCCGAGGCAGAATCACTATCACCGGCCGCAGCGATGTTCACTGGCCGAGGCGGAATCACTATCACCGGCCGAGGCGGAACATCGCTGCGGCCGGTGATAAGCTAATGGCTGTCCGACGTTTATGTCCCCAGGAAGAGCGTAAGGCCGATGTAGGAAGGTGCGCTAAAGTTTATTTTTGTTTACCTTTTGCAGCCCTGGCATAGGGATACAGCTATAGAGAGTCAGCGCCGGCGGCCGCAACAGACAGTAGGACGAGGAGGGCAGCGCTTGCAGGTGACGTGAGTAGTACCCCAATAGGGACAGTGCAGCGCTGGGTTAATAAATTTTGGGGGGGGGGATACCGTTATATACCGTGGAACCGCCATAAGTTACAAAAATACCGCGATACACATATTTGGCCATACCGCCCAGCCCTAGCACATGATGGAATTTTACTGGAAATCTACAATTATGTTACGCCGCAATCCAAAACCGCGCCGCCCCCCTCCCCCTATTTCTAACGGGAAAGAAACCGCGGTGGGAATTTGCGTATTGACAAATCTATAAGGGAAATATATGGAGGGAGATTAATCAAAGCCCGTCCAGAGGAAAAGCTGCTGAGTTGCCCATAGCAACCAATCAGATCGCTGCTTTCATTATTTGAAAAGGCCTCTGAAAAATTACAGAAGCGATCTGATTGGTTGCTATGGGCAACTGGTCAACTTTTCCTCCGGACAGGATTTGATAAATCTCCCCCCATTAAGCCTTGCGCAGTGGAAGAACAGCACAGTTGCCCATAGCAACCAGATTCCAGCTTTCATTTTGTTCAGGGGGCCTCTTTTTGAAAGTGAAAGCTGCAACCTGATTGGTTGCTATGGGCAACTGCTCAGTTCTGCCATATCCATGCCATTCAGCTTGGATAGATACATACACAGCCCCACTACACCGATACATATCCCTACTACTACTGGACAAAGTGGCCCCGACAAAATGGCCGCCAACTCAATCCTGCACCCCCCTTACAAACACAACTTTCCTACTCAACTCTACACCTGACAGACAACCCTGCTCACAACACCCTCTCAGTACCGCTACATCCATCATACTCGGCCTTCATAAATTTTACTATCATTGTTGTACTGCAGGTCTGAGTTTATTGGCGCATGTTCACACCACGATTTTACTATACGGTTTTGTTTTAAAAAAAAACGTATGCAGCCGTACAGAAAACAGTGCCCATTCAAAACCATATGCACCATAATGTATACGGTTGTCTACAATTTACAACCCATACGGTTTTTTATTTTTTTTTTTCCCGGAAAGAAAACCCGCGGCCCGGGTGAAAAACTGTATTAAACCGTATGCGTTTTTTTTTTTTTTAAACATGGGCGTCAATGGGAACCGTACAGACCTGTATGTGCCTACGGTTCCATCCGGTTTGCACTACACGGTTTTTGACTTTGCATTTTTTTTCTTGGAATTTGAATCAAACAAGTAAAACTTTATTCATAATGGAGTGAAAAGTTCAAAACGTATACGCTTTTTTCTTAAAAAAACGGATGCAACCGGACATCACTTTTCAAACCGTATACGGATTATAATTTGTCCACACTTTTTGATACAGTTTAATCAGGTTTTGACGAATGTTTTTTATCAAAAAGGTGATACGGGAACTGAACTGCAAAAACGTGGTGTGAACCCAGCCTTAGTGACAGAACAAACTCGTCTCTGCTACATCCCACAGACCAACAACTCAACTCTGCTACACCTGACAGACAACCTTGTACACTCTCAGCTCTGCTACACCCGACAGACAACCTTGTACACTCTCAGCTCTGCTACACCCGACAGACAACCTTGTACACTCTCAGCTCTGCTACACCTGACAGACAACCTTGTACACTCTCAACTCTGCTACACCTGACAGACAACCTTGTACACTCTCAGCTCTACTACACCTGACAGACAACCTTGTACACTCCCAGCTTTGCTACACCTGACAGACAACCTTGTACACACTCAGCTCTACTACACCTGACAGACAACCTTGTACACACTCAGCTCTGCTACACCTGACAGACAACCTTGTACACTCTCAGCTCTGCTACACCTGACAGACAACCTTGTACATTCTCAGCTCTGCTACACCTGACAGACAACCTTGTACACTCTCAGCTCTGCTACACCTGACAGACAACCTTGTACACTCTCAGCTCTGCTACACCTGACAGACAACCTTGTACACTCTCAGCTCTGCTACACCTGACAGACAACCTTGTACACTCTCAGCTCTGCTGCACCTGACAGACAACCTTGTACACTCTCAGCTCTGCTACACCTGACAGACAACCTTGTACACTCTCAGCTCTGCTACACCTGACAGACAACCTTGTACACACTCAGCTCTGCTACACCTGACAGACAACCTTGTACACACTCAGCTCTGCTACACCTGACAGACAACCTTGTACACACTCAGCTCTGCTACACCCGACAGACAACCTTGCACACTCTCAGCTCTGCTACACCCGACAGACAACCTTGCACACTCTCAGCTCTGCTACACCCGACAGACAACCTTGTACACTCTCAGCTCTGCTACACCTGACAGACAACATTGTACACTCTCAGCTCTGCTACACCTGACAGACAACCTTGTACACTCTCAGCTCTGCTACACCTGACAGACAACCTTGTACACTCTCAGCTCTGCTACACCTGACAGACAACCTTGTACACTCTCAGCTCTGCTGCATCCAACACCCTCAGCCCGGGTAAATTCAACTAAAACTCTTCCTCAACACCCGACACACACAGCTCCACTACACCGGACATCTCCGTCCTGCTAAACCCAACACACCCGGCAGGACAAACTCAGAAGTCTACATCAGTGTTTTCCAAACAGTATTTTGAAGACTACAACTCCCAGCATGCCCGGACAGCCAACACAGGAGCCTGATAGCTTCACCCTAGGACAGTGATGGCGCGAACCTGCAGCACGCAGAGCCCCTCAGAGGACATAGATCGCCCCGTGCAGACGTGCGGCCGCTCCTCCCCTCACATCTCTGAGGAAGGCAGAGGACGCAGGTCTGCGCGGGAGAAATAAGCCACGCCCAAACCACGCCCCCTCAAGGAGGATGCAGATCTGTGAGCCATAAAGAACGCAGAGAAAGGTTCTTCACCCCTCCCTAATGATTGCTATGTGTGAAGGGGGACATACTGCACGGGCTGGGGACAGGGAGGAGGGGGGACATACTGCACGGGCTGGGGACAGGGAGGGACATACTGCACGGGCTGGGGACAGGGAGGGAGGGACATACTGCACGGGCTGGAGACAGGGAGGAGGGGGGACATACTGCACGGGCTGGGGACAGGGAGGGAGGGACATACTGCACGGGCTGGGGACAGGGAGGGAGGGACATACTGCACGGGCTGGGGACAGGGAGGGAGGGAGGGACATACTGCACGGGCTGGGGACAGGGAGGGAGGGAGGGACATACTGCACGGGCTGGGGACAGGGAGGGAGGGACATACTGCACGGGCTGGAGACAGGGAGGGAGGGACATACTGCACGGGCTGGGGACAGGGAGGGAGGGAGGGACATACTGCACGGGCTGGGGACAGGGAGGGAGGGAGGGACATACTGCACGGGCTGGGGACAGGGAGGGAGGGACATACTGCACGGGCTGGGGACAGGGAGGGAGGGACATACTGCACGGGCTGGGGACAGGGAGGGAGGGAGGGACATACTGCACGGGCTGGGGACAGGGAGGGAGGGAGGGACATACTGCACGGGCTGGGGACAGGGAGGGAGGGAGGGACATACTGCACGGGCTGGGGACAGGGAGGAGGGGGGACATACTGCACGGGCTGGGGACAGGGAGGGAGGGACATACTGCACGGGCTGGAGACAGGGAGGAGGGGGGACATACTGCACGGGCTGGAGACAAGGAGGGGGGGACATACTGCACGGGCTGGGGACAGGGAGGGGGGGACATACTGCACGGGCTGGGGACAGGGAGGAGGGGGGACATACTGCACGGGCTGGGGACAGGGAGGAGGGGGGACATACCGCACGGGCTGGGGACAGGGAGGAGGGGGGACATACCGCACGGGCTGGAGACAGGGAGGAGGGGGGACATACCGCACGGGCCGGAGACAGGGAGGAGGGGGGGACATACCGCACGGGCCGGAGACAAGGAGGGGGGGCCATACTGCACGGGCCGGAGACAGGGAGGAGGGGGGGACATACTGCACGGGCCGGAGAAAGGGAGGAGGGGGGGACATACCGCACGGGCCGGAGACAGGGAGGAGGGGGGGACATACCGCACGGGCCGGAGACAGGGAGGAGGGGGGGACATACCGCACGGGCCGGGGACAGGGAGGGGGGGGGACATACCGCACGGGCCGGGGACAGGGAGGAGGGGGGGACATACCGCACGGGCCGGGGACAGGGAGGAGGGGGGGACATACCGCACGGGCCGGGGACAGGGAGGAGGGGGGGACATACCGCACGGGCCGGGGACAGGGAGGGGGGGGACATACCGCACGGGCCGGGGACAGGGAGGGGGGGGGACATACTGCACGGGCTGGGGACAAGGAGGGGGGGGGGGACATACTGCACGGGCTGGGGACAAGGGGGGGACATACTGCACGGGCTGGGGACAAGGGGGGGACATACTGCACGGGCTGGGGACAAGGGGGGGACATACTGCACGGGCTGGGGACAAGGGGGGGACATACTGCACGGGCTGGGGACAAGGTGGGGGGGACATACTGCACGGGCTGGGGATAAGGTGGGGGAACATACTGCACGGGCTGGGGATAAGGTGGGGGAACATACTGCACGGGCTGGGGACAAGGTGGGGGGGACATACTGCACGGGCTGGGGATAAGGTGGGGGAACATACTGCACGGGCTGGGGACAGGGAGGAGGGGGGACAGGGAGGGGGGACATACTGCACGGGCTGGGGACAGGGAGGGGGGACATACTGCACGGGCTGGGGACAGGGAGGAGGGGGGACATACTGCACGGGCTGGGGACAGGGAGGAGGGGGGACATACTGCACGGGCTGGGGACAGGGAGGAGGGGGGACATACTGCACGGGCTGGGGACAGGGAGGAGGGGGGACATACTGCACGGGCTGGGGACAGGGAGGGGGGGACATACTGCACGGGCTGGGGACAGGGAGGGGGGGACATACTGCACGGGCTGGGGACAGGGAGGGGGGGACATACTGCACGGGCTGGGGACAGGGAGGGGGGGACATACTGCACGGGCTGGGGACAGGGAGGGGGGGACATACTGCACGGGCTGGGGACAGGGAGGGGGGGACATACTGCACGGGCTGGGGACAGGGAGGGGGGGACATACTGCACGGGCTGGGGACAGGGAGGGGGGGACATACTGCACGGGCTGGGGACAGGGAGGGGGGGACATACTGCACGGGCTGGGGACAGGGAGGGGGGGACATACTGCACGGGCTGGGGACAGGGAGGGGGGGACATACTGCACGGGCTGGGGACAGGGAGGGGGGGACATACTGCACGGGCTGGGGACAGGGAGGGGGGGGACATACTGCACGGGCTGGGGACAGGGAGGGGGGGACATACTGCACGGGCTGGGGACAGGGAGGGGGGGACATACTGCACGGGCTGGGGACAGGGAGGGGGGGACATACTGCACGGGCTGGGGACAGGGAGGGGGGACATACTGCACGGGCTGGGGACAGGGAGGGGGGACATACTGCACGGGCTGGGGACAGGGAGGGGGGGACATACTGCACGGGCTGGGGACAGGGAGGGGGGACATACTGCACGGGCTGGGGACAGGGAGGGGGGGACATACTGCACGGGCTGGGGACAGGGAGGGGGGGACATACTGCACGGGCTGGGGACAGGGAGGGGGGGACATACTGCACGGGCTGGGGACAGGGAGGAGGGGGCCATACTGCACGGGCTGGGGACAGGGAGGAGGGGGCCATACTGCACGGGCTGGGGACAGGGAGGAGGGGGGACATACTGCACGGGCTGGGGACAGGGAGGGGGGGACATACTGCACGGGCTGGGGACAGGGAGGGGGGGACATACTGCACGGGCTGGGGACAGGGAGGGGGGGACATACTGCACGGGCTGGGGACAGGGAGGGGGGGACATACTGCACGGGCTGGGGACAGGGAGGGGGGGACATACTGCACGGGCTGGGGACAGGGAGGGGGGACATACTGCACGGGCTGGGGACAGGGAGGGGGGACATACTGCACGGGCTGGGGACAGGGAGGGGGGACATACTGCACGGGCTGGGGACAGGGAGGGGGGACATACTGCACGGGCTGGGGACAGGGAGGAGGGGGGGACATACTGCACGGGCTGGGGACAGGGAGGAGGGGGGGACACTGCACGGGCTGGGGACAGGGAGGAGGGGGGACACACTGCACGGGCTGGGGACAGGGAGGAGGGGGGACACACTGCACGGACAGGGAGGGGGGGACATACTGCACGGGCCGGGGACAGGGAGGGGGGGGGACATACTGCACGGGCCGGGGACAGGGAGGGGGGGGACATACTGCACGGGCCGGGGACAGGGAGGGGGGGGACATACTGCACGGGCCGGGGACAGGGAGGGGGGGGGGACATACTGCACGGGCCAGGGACAGGGAGGAGGGGGGACATACTGCACGGGCCAGGGACAGGGAGGAGGGGGGACATACTGCACGGGCCGGGGACAGGGAGGAGGGGGGACATACTGCACAGGCCGGGGACAGGGAGGAGGGGGGACATACTGCAGGGGCTGGGGACAGGGAAGAGGGGGGACATACTGCAGGGGCTGGGGACAGGGAGGAGGGGGGACATACTGCAGGGGCCGGGGACAGGGAGGGGGGGACATACTGCACGGGCCGGGGACAGGGAGGGGGGGACATACTGGCCGGGGACAGGGAGGGGGGGGGACATACTGCACGGGGATGGGGGGGGGACATACTGCACGGGGATGGGGGGGGGACATACTGCACGGGACAGGGAGGAGGGGGACATACTGCACGGGACAGGGAGGAGGGGGACATACTGCACAGCCGGGGACAGGGAGGAGGGGGGACATACTGCAGGGGCTGGGGACAGGGAGGAGGGGGGACATACTGCAGGGGCTGGGGACAGGGAGGGGGGGACATACTGCACGGGCTGGGGACAAGGGGGGGACATACTGCATGGGCTGGGGACAAGGGGGGGACATACTGCATGGGCTGGGGACAAGGGGGGGACATGCTGCATGGGCTGGGGACAAGGGGGGGACATACTGCATGGGCTGGGGACAAGGGGGGGGACATACTGCATGGGCTGGGGACAAGGGGGGGGACATGCTGCATGGGCTGGGGATAACTGGGGGGGCCTCACAGACTGGGGATGCTTTCTATTTGAGGGCACTTTTTAGGGAAAAAAAAGTTGGCATGCATTACGGTTTGGGCACTGGGGGCTCAAAAAAGGTTGACCATCGCTGACCTAGGACCTTATTGGGCTTCCGGCCAGGTCTAGTACAAAGTCACACTGCAGAATCTAAACCAGTGGTTCCCAACCAGTGTGCCTTCAGCTGTTGCAAAACTACAACTCCCAGTATGCCCGGACAGCCTTCGGCTGTCCAGGCATACTGTGAGTTGTAGTTTCGCAACAGCTGGAGACACATTGTTTAAGTATATATTATACATTCCTTGCATAACTACAACTCCCAGCATGCCCGTTTGCATATTCTCAGCTTTATTAATTGAGATCTATTCATAGTCAGCGCTTCCAGCCCCCCTCCCCCACCCTCGGTTACGTATTCTTCCCATCTTTGTCGCACCTCTCCCGCGTTTCGCAGGCCTATTTTCGGATCCTGTTTTATTTTATTTTTCTTACCAGCGCCGGAGTTCTGCCAGAACAATAGACGATAGAGTCACCATTTACAGACAAAGTGTCGCTTGTAATACGCCGCCTCGAGTGTCGGCGCGATGTGCTTTTACCTCGGGGTATAGAATGTGAAATACATACTGATGAGGAGACAATGGAGTTTTCAATCAGTACAAAAAAAAAAAAAGTCAAAAAGGCGGATAAATAGCGGTTACACCGAACATAAAAGACTTCAAAAGAAAAACGCCGGACCCTCGCCGCGCCATTGTGTGTATGAGACAGCTATATAAAGCATATTGTTACATTGACCCACCCTTTGTTTTCCATTATTTTACCCCCTCAGAACATTGGGGGAGATTTATCATTGTTTTTTTGAGCTTTTTTTTTCTATGTTTTGGCGCAGTTCAGGCGCAAGCAGCAAATTTAGCGACTTTTATGCGTATTTTGCTATAGACAGTTTTACTCTTTTTTTCCTACCCGTACAACCTTTTCTTTTTGACCACGTATTTATCATTTGCGACTCTATCATTTGCGCAAAGCTACACCGCCTACCAGTAGGCGCGAGAATCGCTTCCACCTTCCGCAATTCGACCTTTAACCTCTTGTGGACGACAGCGTCCCACTCCCCTTCTATGACACGTGCTCAGGAGTTGAGCGCGGGTCATATCCAGGTGGTCCTGGCGCTATCTGCCACCAGGACCCATCTCTAATGCCAGAAATCACCGATCACCGTAATGCCATGCTTTAACCCCTTAGACACCGCAATCAAATTGATTGTAGCATCTAAAATGCAAGTAAAACTGTCCCGGCAGCTCTGTGAAAGTAAATAAAAACACGTAAGCTGCCAAATTCAGGACCCGGGAAAGTCTCTATTTCCCTCCCGAACAAGCGTCTAGATAAAGTGTATGTGGTCGAGCTTTTCCCACCACAGCAGATCTGCGCAAAATTCATCATCCTGCTGCACCTTATTGATAAATAACATGCACGTTAGTCAAACCCACCACCCAAATAAACTAAGGAAAATAGATCTACCGCAGACATTCTTTGATAAATCTGGGTCTTTGAGTCTAATTTGGTCAATAGTTCTACCAATAAATAAATAAATAAATAAATAAATAAATAAATAAAAAGGCCAAAAAGTACAGAATAAGAAACAGTAGAAGGTTTTCTTATATAGTTGTTCTCTAATAGTTCTGGCTAAAAATACTGAGTAAAATTCTGTGTATACAGTATATACAAGAGATACTACAATGTAGAGGCCATACAGGATATTATACAATGTAGAGGCCATAAAGGAGATGATACAATGTAGAGGCCATAAAGGAGATGATACAATGTAGAGGCCATACAGGAGATGATACAATGTAGAGGCCATACAGGAGATGATACAATGTAGAGGCCATACAGGAGATGATACAATGTAGAGGCCATACAGGAGATGATACAATGTAGAGGCCATACAAGAGATGATACAATGTAGAGGCCATACAGGAGATGATACAATGTAGAGGCCATACTGTAGCAGTGGATACAATGTAGAGGCCATACAGGGGATGATACAATGTAGAGGCCATACAGGAGATGATACAATGTAGAGGCCATACAGGAGATGATACAATGTAGAGGCCATACAGGAGATGATACAATGTGGAGACCATACAAGAGATGATACAATGTAGAGGCCATACAAGAGATGATACAATGTAGAGGCCATACAGGAGATGATACAATGTAGAGGCCATACAGGAGATGATACAATGTGGAGACCATACAGGAGATGATACAATGTAGAGGCCATACAGGGGATGATACAATGTAGAGGCCATACAGGGGATGATACAATGTAGAGGCCATACAGGAGATGATACAATGTAGAGGCCATGCAGGATATTATACAATGTAGAGGCCATACAGGAGATGATACAATGTAGAGGCCATACAGGGGATGATACAATGTAGAGGCCATACAGGGGATGATACAATGTAGAGGCCATACAGGAGATTATACAATGTAGAGGCCATACAGGGGATGGTACAATGTAGAGGCCATACAGGATATTATACAATGTAGAGGCCATAAAGGAGATGATACAATGTAGAGGCCATACAGGAGATGATACAATGTAGAGGCCATACAGGAGATGATACAATGTGGAGACCATACAGGATATTATACAATGTAGAGGCCATACAGGAGATGATACAATGTAGAGGCCATACAAGAGATGATACAATGTAGAGGCCATACAGGAGATGATACAATGTAGAGGCCATACTGTAGCAGTGGATACAATGTAGAGGCCATACAGGGGATGATACAATGTAGAGGCCATACAGGAGATGATACAATGTAGAGGCCATACAGGAGATGATACAATGTAGAGGCCATACAAGAGATGATACAATGTAGAGGCCATACAAGAGATGATACAATGTAGAGGCCATACAGGAGATGATACAATGTAGAGGCCATACAGGAGATGATACAATGTAGAGGCCATACAGGAGATGATACAATGTAGAGGCCATACAGGATATTATACAATGTAGAGGCCATACAGGAGATGATACAATGTAGAGGCCATACAGGGGATGATACAATGTAGAGGCCATACAGGAGATGATACAATGTAGAGGCCATACAGGATATTATACAATGTAGAGGCCATACAGGAGATGATACAATGTGGAGACCATGCAGGAGATGATACAATGTAGAGGCCATACAGGAGATGATACAATGTAGAGGCCATACAGGGGATGATACAATGTAGAGGCCATACAGGAGATGATACAATGTAGAGGCCATACAGGAGATGATACAATGTAGAGGCCATACAGGGGATGATACAATGTAGAGGCCATACAGGAGATGATACAATGTGGAGACCATACAAGAGATGATACAATGTAGAGGCCATACAGGAGATGATACAATGTAGAGGCCATACAGGAGATGATACAATGTAGAGGCCATACAGGAGATGATACAATGTGGAGACCATACAGGAGATGATACAATGTAGAGGCCATACAGGAGATGATACAATGTAGAGGCCATACTGTAGCAGTGAATACAATGTAGAGGCCATACAGGAGATGATACAATGTAGAGGCCATACAAGAGATGATACAATGTGGAGACCATACAGGGGATGATACAATGTAGAGGCCATACAGGAGATGATACAATGTAGAGGCCATACAGGAGATGATACAATGTAGAGGCCATACAGGAGATGATACAATGTAGAGGCCATACAGGAGATGATACAATGTAGAGGCCATACAGGAGATGATACAATGTAGAGGCCATACAGGGGATGATACAATGTAGAGGCCATACAGGAGATGATACAATGTAGAGGCCATACAGGAGATGATACAATGTAGAGGCCATACAGGGGATGATACAATGTAGAGGCCATACAGGGGATGATACAATGTAGAGGCCATACAGGGGATGATACAATGTGGAGACCATACAGGAGATGATACAATGTAGAGGCCATACAAGAGATGATACAATGTAGAGGCCAAGCAAGAGATGATACAATGTAGAGGCCATACAAGAGATGATACAATGTAGAGGCCATACAGGATATTATACAATGTAGAGGCCATACAAGAGATGATACAATGTAGAGGCCATACAGGAGATGATACAATGTAGAGGCCATACAGGATATTATACAATCTAGAGGCCATACAGGGGATGATACAATGTAGAGGCCATACAGGATATTATACAATGTAGAGGCCATACTGTAGCAGTGGATACAATGTAGAGGCCATACAGGAGATGATACAATGTAGAGGCCATACAAGAGATGATACAATGTAGAGGCCATACTGTAGCAGTGGATACAATGTAGAGGCCATACAAGAGATGATACAATGTAGAGGCCATACTGTAGCAGTGGATACAATGTAGCAGCTCCTATAATTCCAGAAGCTGCATTGTGCTGCAGATCAGGAATCAGCTGTCAGGGAAAGTGACATTCACGTAAGACAGTAAGTGCCTGGCGTCAGATCAGTCCTCCGGGCCCTCGGTGGAATTATTATAATTGGGTGGGGGGTGAAGAGCTGCTCGAAAAAAAGGAGGACGTTGGCAATTCAGGAGGATCGGTGAGAGGAGGAGGTCAGGTCACCCCGCCTGGTGCTGCACATCACCCACTGGGGGATTAATATATCTGCAATACGGCCTCAGGGCTGCTGGCGAGGATGAGGAGGCCCAGTTACGGTCACTAACAACGATGAGAGTAGTTTTACAACAGCAAAATAGTCACAGGCCAGGGAACACAGCCCGAGATCAAGGTTTCTCAACCAGCGTGCCTCCAGCTGTTGCAAAACTGCAACTCCCAGCATACCTAGACAGGCAAGTTGTAAATTTGCAACAGCTGGAGGCACGCTGGTTGGGAAACACTGCTTTAGATTCTACAGTTTGACTTTGTCCTAGGTCTGGCCGGAAGACCAATAAGGTCCTAGGGTGAAGCTATGGGGCTTCTGTGCATCAAAGGCAGTGTTTCCTAACTAATGTGCCTCCAGCTGTTGCAAAGCTACATCTCCCAGCATGCCCGGACAGCCAAAGGCTTTCTATAGGAGCCCCATACCTTCACCCTAGGACCTTATTGGGCTTTCGGCCAGACATAGAACAAAGTCAAACTGCAGAATCTAAAGCAGTGTTTCCCAACTAGTGTGCCTCCAGCTGTTGCAAAACTCCAACTCCTAGGCTGTCCGGGCATGCTGGGAGTTGCAGTTTTGCAACAGCTGGAGGCACGCTGGTTGGGAAACACGGTCTTCGATGAACAACGCCATAGATTACTATCAAAACCAGAGAAGAAAGAAAAAAAGGCGCATCTACTAATAGGAAGAAGCGCTCGCAGATCTTAAGTCGTCGCATTTACTGCAGGGAATTATTCACGCAGTCTTCGTCTTCCCCTGCACAGTGTGCGACCTGAGGAACGTACATTATATATTCGACATACACAAAAACGACTCCGCGGGGAGGCCAGCCCCCTCATTGGGCGCTCGTATCTGGGGCTCTCTCGTATCTCCGTGTAGACGGGTGACCCAACCTAGATTTCGGCATCTACATTATTGATGAGGTACAGATGGTCCCCGCGAGGATCCCGTCGAGATGCGGGCGCATCGTTTGTCACAAAACTAGACCGGATTTCTAGGGCAACGAATGACAATGAGGCAGAGGCACGTTTAGAGTTATTACAAATAGATAGCGCCGTCCTAGTCTGTGGCGTTGTACAAGGGGGGGGCGCAGAATATCGGTTAAAAATGGGCAATGTGATTTAATCGTAGACTGGACAATAGCGCCCCCCCCCCCCCCCCCCCCTCGATCGATTAGTATAGGATATTGTATCGCTGGCAATGGATTAGCAGACGGCAGATGAACTAATTTATGCAGGAAAAGTCAGCAACCGCCGAGCTGAGAAGTTCGTGACGAATCGAATTTACTGTAAGTTCGCTCATCTCTATTCAGGAGCCAGTTGACATATATATATAAAAAAAAAAGTTTTTCCCTGGAATACCCCTTTAAATAAAAACTTTCTTCCCTTTTTTCTCCTTCATGGTGCAGTTTTTGTAGAAGATTAAGTTGCCAATAAAAAGTGCAACTTTTGCCCAGAAAAAACATAAGGCTCCGTCATAAAAAATAAAAAAATTGAAAAATAAAACAAATTGAAGGGAGAGGGGTTTGCAGCAGTCCGTGCTCACTGCTCTTGTTAATGGCTGCCCGAGGTACCATGGTTATGCCAAAAATGGGTGTTTTTGACAAAGTATCGTTTGCCTGATACATCCCACCCCTGATAATAAAAAAGGCGCCATTCACACCAGATGGATTGAGGCCTATTGCGTTTATGGTAAAGAATTGATCAACCAGCAAAAAGGACAAGACAGCTCCACCTAGTGGCCAAACAGAAAAGGGAAAAAACATAAAATGTCTTGAAATTTCCCTCTCTTTTTTTCATAAGGATACGTTTTCCAGCCATCCAAAGCCGGCATTAAAGGGGTACTCCGGTGGAATATATATATATATTTTTTTTAAATCAACTGGTGCAAGAATGTTAAACAGATTTGTAAATTGCTTCAATTCCTTCCATTACTTATCAGCTGCTGTATTCTCCACAGGAAGTTCTTTTCTTTTCTTATATATATATATATATATATATATATATATATATATATATATATATATATATATATTTTTTTTTTTTTTTTTTTTTATTATTATTATTTTTTTTCATCAACTGGTGCCAGAAAGTTAAAAAGATTTGTAAATTACTTCTATTTAAAAAAATCTTAATCCTTCCAGTACCTCTGCTCCACAGGGAGTTCTTTTCTTTTTGAATTTCCTTTCTGTCTGACCACAGTGCGCTCTGCTGACATCTCTGTCCATTTTAGGAACTGTCCAGAGTAGGAGTAAATCCCCATAGCAAACCTATCCTGCGCCGGACAGTTCCTAAAATGGACAGAGGTGTCAGCAGAGAGCACTGTGGTCAGACAGAAAAGAAAATTCAAAAAGAAAAGAACTTCCTGTGGAGCAGAGGTACTGAAAGGATTAAGCTGATAAGTACTGGAAGGATTAAGACTAAGATTTTTTTTTTTTTTTAATAGAAGTAATTTACAAATCTGTTTAACTTTCTAGCACCAGTTGATGAAAAAAAAAGAAAAAAAAAAATATATATATATAGAAGGTGTGCTACTTTTCGCTATATCTTCTTATATATATATATATATATATATATATATATATATATATATATATGTTTTCCAGCAGAGTACCCCTTTAAGGTAGGTCAGTGTTTCCCAACCAAGGTGCCTCCAGCTGTTGAAAAACTACGACTCCCAGCTTGCCCGGACAGCCGCTGGCTGTCCGGGCATGCTGGGAGTCGTAGTTTTGCAACAGCTGGAGGCACTCTGGTTGGGAAACACTGGGGTAGGTTATTGGCTGAACGCCGGCAAGGATTCTGGGAACACCCCTAAAGAATTACGAGAAAAAAATGCAATTTTCCGGATCCTTGAGACAGGTGTAGATTTTAGTACAAAAGACAATAATTACCCGGCTGAAGAACGCTGAAAAATTACTTTATACCGAGCACAAACTACTAAACAATAATTATACATTCACTCACAGCGCATAATAGTCACATGTTGGGAAAACAGAGATTACCGTACAATGACTAACACCACCGAGAATCTTTGCAAGAAGAGAAGATGGTAAAGGGTTAACAGGGTTGTCTAGGATTAGTAAAACATGGCGGCTTTCTTCAGAAACAGCGCCACTCTTCTCCTCAGGTTGTGTGTGGTATTGCAGCTCAGCTCCATTGAAGTGAATGGAAGCTAGTTGTAATACCACACACAACCTGAGGACAGGGGTGGCACTGTTTAAACTAATCCCAGATAACCACTTTACTGCAGTGTTTCCCATCCTGTGGCTCTCCAGCTGTTACATGTTCTGGGGATGATGAGAGTTGTAGTTTTGCAACAGCCAGAGAGCCAAGAGTTGGGGAACAACGGGTTAATGGATATTACACAATAGTAGTGGACAGCTGGACCTGTTTACAGGAATCTGTTACATAGGTTAATGTTTCCCAATCAGTGTGCCTCCAGCTGTTGCAAAACTGCATGCCCAGACAGCCAGAGGACCACGCACTGATCCCATGGAGATAGCAGCAGTATACAGATAGGGCTGGAGGGGAGGTGTGTAACCACTATATATCCTGATCCCATAGAGATAACAGCAGTATACAGATAGAGCTGGAGGGGAGGTGTATAAATGGCCGAAAATGTTGGCACCCGACATTTTTCAAGAAAATGAAGTATTCCTCACAGGAAAGGATTGCAGTAACACTTGTTTTGCTATACACATGTTTATTCCCTTTGTGTGTATATATATATAGATCTCCTCTCCTCTGTATATATATATATATATATATATAGATCTCCTCTCCTCTGTATATATATATATATATATATATATATATATATAGATCTCCTCTCCTCTGTATATATATATATATATATATATATATATATATATATACACATATATATATATATATATATATATAGATCTCCTCTCCTCTGTATATATATATATATATATATATATATATATATATATATAGATCTCCTCTCCTCTTTATATATATATATATATATATATATTGCAGTAACACAGGTTTTGCTATACACATGTTTATTCCCTTTGTGTGTGTATATATATATATATATATATATATATATATATATATATATATATATAGATCTCCTCTCCTCTGTGTATGTATATATATATATATATATATATATATATATATATATATATATATTGCAGTAACACAGGTTTTGCTATACACATGTTTATTCCCTTTGTGTGTATTGGAACTAAACCAAAAAAGGAGGAAAAAAAGCAAATTGGACATAATGTCACCAAACTCCAAAAATGGGCCGGACACAATTATTGGCCCCTTTCAAAATTGTGGATAAATAAGATTGATTCAAGCATGTGATGTTCCTTTATACTCACCTGGGGCAAGTAACAGGTGCGGGCAATATAAAAATCACACCTGAAAGCAGATAAAAAGGAGAGAAGTTCACTTAGTCTTTGCATTGTGTGTCTGTGTGTGCCGCACTAAGCATGGACAACAGAAAGAGAAGAAGAGAACTGTCTGAGGACTTGAGAACCAAAATTGTGGAAAAATATCAACAATCTCCAGGTTACAAGTCCATCTCCAGAGATCTAGATTTATCTTTGTCCACAGTGCGCAACATTATCAAGAAGTTTACAACCCATGGCACTGTAGATAATCTCCCTGGGTGTGGACGGAAGAGAAAAATTGATGAGGTGTCAACGCAGGAAAGTTCTGATGGTGGATAAGCAGCCCCAAACAAGTTCCAAACATATTCAAACTGTCCTGCAGGCTCAGGGAGCATCAGTGTCAGCGCGAACTATCCGTCGACATATAAATGAAATTAAATGCTATGGAGGAGACCCAGGAGGACCCCGCTATGGAGGAGACCCAGGAGGACCCCGCTATGGAGGAGACCCAGGAGGACCCCGCTATGGAGGAGACCCAGGAGGACCCCGCTATGGAGGAGACCCAGGAGGACCCCGCTATGGAGGAGACCCAGGAGGACCCCACTATGGAGGAGACCCAGGAGGACCCCACTATGGAGGAGACCCAGGAGGACCCCCCCTATGGAGGAGACCCAGGAGGACCCCGCTATGGAGGAGACCCAGGAGGACCCCACTATGGAGGAGACCCAGGAGGACCCCACTATGGAGGAGACCCAGGAGGACCCCACTATGGAGGAGACCCAGGAGGACCCCGCTATGGAGGAGACCCAGGAGGACCCCGCTATGGAGGAGACCCAGGAGGACCCCGCTATGGAGGAGACCCAGGAGGACCCCGCTATGGAGGAGACCCAGGAGGACCCCCCCTATGGAGGAGACCCAGGAGGACCCCACTATGGAGGAGACCCAGGAGGACCCCACTATGGAGGAGACCCAGGAGGACCCCACTATGGAGGAGACCCAGGAGGACCCCACTATGGAGGAGACCCAGGAGGACCCCACTATGGAGGAGACCCAGGAGGACCCCACTATGGAGGAGACCCAGGAGGACCCCACTGCTGACACAGAGACATAACAAACCAAGACTACATTTTGCCAAAATGAACTTGAGTAACCAAAATCCTTCTGGGAAAATGTCTTGTGGACAGATGAGACCAAGATAGATCTTTTTGGTAAAGCAAATCATTCTACTGTTTACCGAAAACAGAAAGAGGCCTACAAAGAAAAGAGCACAGTACCTACAGTGACATATGGGGGAGGTCAGTGATGTTTTGGGTTGTTTTGCTGCCTCTGGCACTGGGGGTCTTGAATGTGTACAAGACATCATGAAATCTGAGGATTACCAATGGATTTTGGGTCGCACTGTACAGCCCAGTGTCAGAAAGCTGGGTTTGTGTCCGAGATCTTGGGTCTTCCAGCAGGACAATGACCCCAAACATACATCAAAAAGCCCCAGAAATGGATGACAACAAAGCGCTGGAGAGTTCTGAAGTGTCAGCAATGAGTCCAGATCTAAATCCCATTGATCACCTGTGGAGAGATCTTATAATTACTGTTGGGAAAAGGCGCCGTCCAATAAGAGACCGGGAGCAGTTTGTAAAGGAAGAGTGGTCCAACATTCCGGCTGAGAGGTGTAAGAAGCTTATTGATGGTTATAGGAAAAGTGGTCCAACATTCCGGCTGAGAGGTGTAAGAAGCTTATTGATGCTTATAGGAAGACACTGATTTCACTTATTTTTTCCAAAGGGTGTGCAACCAAATATTAAGTTAAGGGTGCCAATAATTTTGTCCAGCCCAAAATTTTCTGTGGCCAGACTTGTGATCACATGACCCAGTTACGGAACACATGTATTCAACTGTGCTGAAATAAAACAGATGGCGCTGTAGGACCAGTGACTGTGAGTGCGCATGATATAGGCAAGATAAACCCGGAGTGCTTCTTTAAAGGAGATATTCAGGGTTGAAAAACATATCCCCTATCCTAAGGATAGGGGATAAGTTTCAGATCGTGGGGGGTCCGACTGCTTGGGCCCCCACGATCTCCTGTACAGGGCCCCGGCAGCCCGCGGGAAGGGGGCGTGTTGACCAACGCACGAAGTGGCGGCTGACATGCCCCCTTCTCAATATAACTCTATGGTAGAGCCGGAGCGCTGCCTTCAGCAATCTCCGGCTCTGCCATAGAGTTATATTGAGGGGGCATGTCAATCGCCGCTTCGTGCATTGGTCAACACGCCCCCTTCCCGCGGGCTGTTGGGGCCCCGTACAGGAGATCAGGGGGGCCCCAGCGGTCGGACCCCCCGTGATCTGAAACTTATCCCCTATCCTTAGGATGGGGATAAGTTTTTCACCACTGGATATCTCCTTTAAGGCTTATATCTCAGAAATAAATGACACTTCTATGTTGCAGTAAATTCTCGACCATAAATAAGAAGATAGAGGAAGAATCTCGTATCTAGAAGGAATCTGGTGAAGTGACAGGTCTGGGGATGGATTTACATCCAATTACTTCCCTCCGAGAGCAGGAAATTGGTTTGGCCCTAAAGATTGGCGTCCTCCGGAGTGATGGGTGCCCTTTAGGCCGTTCTAGCTAGTCGCCCTCATGTAGAGAAGTGATGGGACTTCATTACAGTCGACAAATTACCCCTCAGATTCCGGAGCGGTAGTGACCGCCGCTGTGCACCGATGCAGCCATGTTTACCGTCATGTAAAACAAGGCAGACGTCTGGAGATGAAGGCCGCTCCGCGCTCGGCTGGAAGCGTCTTACACACATTTCAGCCGCTGCAGATTCGGTTCTCAGTCGCTAAAGGGCAAAAGTGTCTGTGATAGGATCTCACATGATGTTCTATACAGAGGAACGCATTACACCTGTCCGCCGCCAATATATCCTCTATTCCCTCTCTGTAAGGCGCCATGTGAAATAAATAATATGTACGAATTCAGCGAATGAGAACTCGTGTTGTTATAATGGCCTCCAGCAGAAATGGCAGGTCACTCAGGAGGCCGGGGAACGAAGAGGAGTAGGGGGTGGGGGGGGGGGGGCTTACGGGAAAAAAAAACATTCCAGAGGTTAAAATATATTTACACACACATATATACATACTGCTGCTATCTCTACAGGATATATAATAGTTATATATCTCCCCTCAAGCTCTATCTGTATACTGCTGCTGTCTGTATGGGATCAGTAAATATAGTAGTTATACACCCCCCCCCCGCTCCAGCTCTATCTGTATACTGTTGTTGTTATCTCTATGGGATCAAGATATATAGTAGTTCTACACCTCCCCCTTAAGCTCTATCTGTATACTGCTGCTGTTATCTCTATGGGATCAGAATATATTGTAGTTATGCACCTCCCCTCCAGCTCTATCTATATACTGCTGCTGCTGTTATCTCTATGGGATCAGGATATATAGTAGTCATACACCTCCACTCAAGCTCTATCTGTATACTGCTACTATCTCTATGGGATCAGGATATATAGTAGTTATACACCTCCCCTCCAGTTCCATCTGTATACTGCTGCTATCTCTATGGGATCAGGATATATTGTAGTAATACACCTCCCCTCCAGCTCTCTATCAGAGTACAGTATATACTATGATACAGATATAGGAAGCATGAGCTTATGTAGCCGTTCATATTTTCACCATGTACTGCACATCCTCACCACTAGGGTTGCCCTACAGTATGGCACTGCTCAAGCTTGCATGATCTGTTTTGTTTTAGTCAAGTTACTTTTCATTAGCAAACCAAGTGGTCAGGCATGGTATTACAATACAAATGAACCTGTTTTCATAACAATTCTCATACAAGTAATTCAAAACCACTGCCTCCAGCTGTTGCAAAACTACAACTCCTAGCATATCCAGGCAGCCTATGGCCCAGCCATGACTGATCCCATTGCCTTTCCTATTGTTTGGCCCCTAAGAGTCATTTCTAGTCACATAGTGAAGCCCATTCTAATTGACCCCCATAGAGGAAAACTATATCAGGACAAAACTTTTACTCATTGTTGCCGTCTAGTTGTCTTATTTTTCTCCTTGGCCATAAGATCTTCTAATCCTTCCAATGTCTCCCACTGGAGGTCCCTATATCTCTAAATAATCCTGTCACGTTCCGAGTCAGCACCTTGGACCAGATATTAAAGTGACCTGGTAAATATTAATGTTGGGAGGTAAAATGCAGCATTCGCCGTTACAGCTTTTTGGCAACTGATGTCATGCGACCGCAGGGGTCTACAGGACGCCATCTGCCAGGCAAATAACAACTGGCAGCCCAGACAGCTACATCCCGGGCTAGAGAAACACAATAGTCAAAAGCAAATGTCACAGGTCCATAGGGGGAATGACAGATACTATCTGCCTGGCAGATGACGGAGCGGCAGGATGTTCTGCCATCCAAGGCAATTTATCACTACGCGGAGCATCAAATAAGGGCTTGATGGCCAAGAGCACAGCACAGAGTGCGCTCCCTGGTGGCCAAGTGGACAGCGCAGTGTGTGCTCCCTGGTGGCCAAGTGCACAGCGCAGTGTGTGCTCCCTGGTGGCCAAGTGCACAGCACAGAGCGCGCTCCCTGATGGCCAAGAGCACAGCACAGAGCATGCTCCCTGATGGCCAAGAGTGCGCTCCCTGGTGGCCAAGTGCACAGCGCAGTGTGTGCTCCCTGCTGGTGGCCAAGTGTACAGCACAGAGTGTGCTCCCTGATGGCCAAGAGCACAGCACAGAGCATGCTCCCTGATGGCCAAGTGCACAGCACAGAGCATGCTCCCTGATGGCCAAGAGCACAGCACAGAGTGCGCTCCCTGGTGGCCAAGTGTACAGCTCAGAGTGCGCTCCCTGATGGCCAAGAGCACAGCACAGAGCATGCTCCCTGATGGCCAAGTGCACAGCACAGAGCATGCTCCCTGATGGCCAAGAGCACAGCACAGAGTGCGCTCCCTGGTGGCCAAGTGCACAGCGGAGTGTGTGCTCCCTGCTGGTGGCCAAGTGTACAGCTCAGAGTGCGCTCCCTGGTGGCCAAGTGCACAGTTCAGTGTGTGCTCCCTGCTGGTGGCCAAGTGTACAGCACAGAGTATGCTCCCTGGTGGCCATGTGTACACCACAGAGTGTGCTCCCTGGTGGCCAAGGTGACTACTATTCCAGAAGATGAATTCAAGTAGAGAAAACAGACATGGTCGCACATCCACAATATGTATTTTGATCAACTTGCTTCTTAGCATAAATTCAGTTCTGGCAGCTTCCCAGTCTGACTGGGAGCACATGGTAAATGAGCTTTTACACCTTGTTCACACTGGTGCAGTGTTCATTGCTGCCGTGGCGCCGTGTCTGGGGGGAGGTGCGGCCCTGGGACTGGTTGAGTGGCATTGGGGCTGCTCTGCCAGCGGGTCATTGCCCCTGTGGTCACTGATGTTGCGGCAGTGGTGGTCACCGCCCAGTGCTGCGCCATTTTATGCTAGGGACATAAGGGACCCACTCTAAATAGGTGGCCTTGACATGGCGAGTGGGCTTGTACTTTTTGATCAAAATGTATAATAACAACCTGATAGTTTTTGAATTTATGCCGAGAAGCAATTAGATCAAAATACAAATGGTGGATGTGCGACCATGTCTGTTTTCTCTACTTGAATTCACTATTCCAGAAGATGTTTTCCAATAGACCAGTTTCCCCCAAACTGTGGTCCTCCAGATGTTGCAAAACTACCACTCCTAGCATACCCAGACAGGCTACGAACCAGCCCTAAAAAGAGGAGGAGACAACAACAAAGGAGGAGACGACAGAGAAGGAGATGAAAGAGAAGGAGATGACAACAAAGGAGGAGGAGACGACAGAGTAGGAGGAGACAACAAAGGAGGAGGAGACAACAAAGGAGGAGGAGACAACAGAGGAAGAGGAGGAGGAGACAACAAAGGAGGAGGAGACAACAGAGGAAGAGGAGGAGGAGACAACAAAGGAGGAGGAGACAACAGAGGAAGAGGAGGAGGAGACAACAGAGAAAGGGGAGATGACAAATGAAGAGAAGATGACGACAGAGGAAGAGGAGTTGACAGAGGAAGAGGAGAAGGAGATGACAGACGAAGAGGATACGAAAGAAGAAGAGGAGATGGCAGGAGGAGGAGACAACAGAGGAAGGGGAGGAGACTACGACATAGGAATTGGAGAAGACTACGATATAAGAAGAGGAGGCGACTACGACATAGGAAGAGAAGGAGACTACGACATAGGAAGAGGAGGAGACTACGACATAGGAAGAGGAGGAGACTACGACATAGGAAGAGGAGGAGACTACGACATAGGAAGAGGAGGAGACTACGACATAGGAAGAGGAGGAGACTACGACATAGGAAGAGGAGGAGACTACGACATAGGAAGAGGAGGAGAAGATGGCAGAGGAAGAGGATACGAAAGAAGAAGGGGAGATGGCAGGAGGAGACAACAGAGGAAGAGGAGAAGAAGACTATAGAGGAAGAGGAGGAGACAATGGAGGAGAAAAAGGTTGTTTTATTTTTTTTTCTTAAGTAGTTAAACAAAAAAAAGTATAAAAATTTGATATTGGTGTAATCGCACTGATCTGTACAATAAAGACACTGGGGTTGTAGTCTTGCAGCATCTGGAGGGCCACAGTTTGGAGACCACTGCGATAGACCCAAATGGATTCCAGTTTTGGCTTCATCCTCTCACTTGTACAATGGTAATGTTAAGCAGTTATGCATTTCAGTTCACCGCAGGCTCCGCACAATCCAGGCAGCATGTGAATATATGGCTATGCAGGAGATTTGGAGCTATGTATCGGTAGATCTTTAAACAGTTCAATTTCCTAAGAAATTACTTAGCGCACGTTGTCAGGATATGATGTTGATAGATGATCGTCTGTCATTTCCATTTACAGAGCACTCTCTAAAACTTAGCGCAGCATCTGCCTGGATGATACTTTCTGTGGATAATAGTGATCCTACTGGGACTCCATCGCTGAGAATTGGGAGCCATTTCTCTTTTTTTTTTTTTTTTTTTTTTAACATGTCATACAATTACAGCTGCACAGTCCTCTCTATCCACTCCCTGCACTGATCTTTATGATCATAGAGAGAACTGTGTGGTCTTACACCTACAGCTGCACAGTCCCCTCTATCCCCTCCCTGCACTCCTCTATATGATCATAGAGTGAACTGTGTGGTCATACAGATACAGCTGCACAGTCCTCTCTATCCCCTCCCTGCACTCCTCTATATGATCATAGAGAGAACTGTGTGGTCATACAGATACAGCTGCACAGTCCTCTCTATCCACTCCCTGCACTCATCTCTATGATCATAGAGAGAACTGTGTGGTCATACAGATACAGCTGCACAGTCCTCTCTATCCACTCCCTGCACTCATCTCTATGATCATAGAGAGAACTGTGTGGTCATACAGTTACAGCTGCACAGTCCTCTCTATCCCCTCCCTGCACTCATCTCTATGATCATAGAGAGAACTGTGTGGTCATACAGTTACAGCTGCACAGTCCTCTCTATCCCCTCCCTGCACTCATCTCTATGATCATAGAGAGAACTGTGTGGTCATACAGTTACAGCTACACAATCCTCTCTATCCCCTCCCTGCACTCATCTCTATGATCATAGAGAGAACTGTGTGGTCATACAGTTACAGCTACACAATCCTCTCTATCCCCTCCCTGCACTCATCTCTATGATCATAGAGAGATCTGTGTGGTCATACAGATACAGCTGCACAGTCCTCTCTATCCCCTCCCTGCACTCATCTCTATGATCATAGAGAGAACTGTGTGGTCATACAGTTACAGCTGCACAGTCGTATCTGCACCCTACAACACTATAGCCTTCTGAAGACCTCCATGCCAGCCATAGGGAGATCTTCTAGTGCAGTCTGCCTCCGACATGTCCAAACTATTAAAAAAAATATATAACGTTATTGATCCCACACAGCAAACAAAAAGGACCAAAATGTAAGCATTATTCCTTATAAAAGTCACAACACATCCCAGTTTATACTTAATAAAAAGTGATCAAATAGTCCAATTGACACCAAAATGGTACCAATAAAAAGTACAGGTCACTGCACAAAACAAATGAGCCATCATACAGCTCCGTAAGCAGAAAAGTAAAAAAATAAAAAATAAATTATTTATAGGGGTCAGAATATGGTGATATAAAACAAATGTATTTATTTTATTATTTTTTTTTTATTTAAGTTTTTTTTATTTAAGCTTATTTTAGTTATTTTTATTTAACATTTTATTTATTCTATATTTATTTATTCCTTTTTTTACACACATCTTATTTTTTTATTTAAGTCTATTTTTTATTTAAGTTTATTTTATGTCATTTATTTTATATTTTTTTGTTATTTTTTTATAAATAATATAATAAAAAAATAAAATAAAATATATTATTTATATCTATATCTATATATACCGGTATATATATATATATACATATACACACACACACATGGTATATACATACAAAAAAATAAAATAATATAAGGTATGGCTGTATTCGTACCGATCTGAAAAATACATATAAAGTGAACAACGCAAAATTGACAATAATATCAGCATTAGTGTTTACTCCGACGCTTTTGGAACCTATATTTTCCACGAAGGATCGGCTGCACAAACAGATGAGATCAGCCTGTTTGTTACGGCTATTTACGTCACATTTCTATATACTGCAACTCCGGAGTCAGGTTTCATCATCATGAAAGCGAAAAAACAAAAACAAAAAAAAAAAACAACACGTTGACAACATGAAGGCACCTGCGAAGTCTCCGCACAGTCACTACAGACACCAGCAGCTATGGGTATTATCCTACTACAAACAAGAGAAACCCAGGACTGCGGGGGGTGGAGGGGGCGAGGACGGCACAAAGGAACGGTGACAGATGTGAGGGCGGCCGGGGACCATCAAAAGACACATCAGAAAAGCTGTCGCTGAGCTGAAGGAGCGGTAACACCACAGTCCTGAACCTATAACGGTACAGGAGTATTATAAGATTAGCGGCTGAGAGAAGAACATTATAGATCGGTCTGAAATGGCTGATACCAGAGAACAATAGGTTAAATTTCATAACCCTATTGCTTCATGCTGTCGTGGCATGGCGTGATGGATAACGGACTCTCCCGTTCAGGTTGCGCAAATGTTTGTGACCCCAGAAGAAGGGTTGTGTCTGGAGACGATGGTGAATGATGAGGGCTGTAAGTATCATCACGTGGCAGGAATTGTGCATTTTGGTGTAGAGTCCAACGAACCACTACCTCAAATAAACGATTATCCATACACAAGGCCCTGGGAAATAAGACCTCTAAAGCCAAAGTTTACAGAAAACAGATAAATAATACTTAAAGGGGTACTCCACTAAAAACATTTTATCCCCAATCCAAAGGATGGGGAATAAGAGGTTAGATCGCGGGGGTCCCGCTGCTGGGGACTCCCGCGATCTCCCTGTCATTCAGTGATGCCAGCCGCCACGCCCACTCTATTCACGTCTATGGGAGGTGGTGTGATTCTATATACTAGCCTTCACGCCTCCTCCCGTTGACATGAATGGAGGGGGCGTGGTGTGATGTCACGAACGCGGAAGCTTCAAGCTTCCGTGTTCCGAACGCCGCCGATGCCGATCCGAAGATCTCGGGGGTCCCCAACGGCAGAACCCCTGCAATCTTACATCTTATCCCCTATCTTTTGTATAGGGGATGAGATGTTTTCAGCGGAGTACCCCTTTTAGAACAGTGATCTCAAACTGTGTCCCTCCAGTTGTTGCAAAACTTCAACTCCCAGCATGCCCGGACAGCCGTTGGCTGTCCGGGCATGCTGGGAGTTGAAGTTTTGCAACAACTGGAGGGACACAGTTTGAGACCACTGCTTTAGAACAATGCAGATTGGAGGTACAGTTCTTTAGAGCCAGGGCTCAAGTCCTGCATGAGTACATGGGAACAGAGTTCCTGCACTTTTTTTTTCTTAAAGCAGGAACACTGTTCCCATTGGCAGGAGTCTCTCTCTCGCTATCAGGCCCTTATGAATATGCACATCTCCTGAATGCTACCTCTTAATAACATCTCCGTAGCAGGATTAAAGAGGTGCTGGAATGTTAAAGGGGTACTCCGCTGGAAATTTTATTTATTTATTTTTTAAATCAACTGGTGCCAGAAAGTTAAACAGATTTGTAAATGACTTCTATTAAAAAAATCTTAATCCTTCCAGTACTTATTAGCTGCTGAATACTACAGAGGAATTTTCTTTTCTTTTTGGAACACAGTGCTCTCTGCTGACATCATGACCACAGTGCTCTCTGCTGACATCTCTGTCCATTTTAGGAACTGTCCAGAGCAGCATATGTTTTCTATGGGGATTTTCTCCTACTCTGGACAGTTCTTAAAATGGACAGAGATGTCAGCAGAGAGAACTGTGCTCGTGATGTCAGCAGAGAGCTCTGTGTTTCAAAAAGTAAAGAATTTCCTCTGTAGTATTCAGCAGCTAATATGTACTGGTAGGATTAAGATTTTTTTATAGAAGTTATTTACAAATCTGTTTAAATTTTCGCTCACCAATTGATAAAAAAAAAAAAATAATAATAATGTTTTCCACCAGAGTACCCCCTTAAAGGGGTACTCTGCCCCTAGACATGTTATCCCCTATCCAATGGACCCCCCGTGATCTCCGGGCCGGCTCTGCAGCGTTACGGACACAGAAGCCTGGGGTTTCCAAGATCGTGACGTCTCGCCACGCCCCCTCCATTCATGTCTATGAGAGGAGGCATGACAGCTAGTACCTTTGGATAGTGGATAACTTGTCTAGGGGCAAAGTACCTCTTTAAAGCTATAGGTAGCCGTTTGCTGTCCGGGCATGCTGGAAGTTATAGCTCTGCAACGTCTAGAGGGCCACAATTTGAAAACCATTGCTCTAGATGGTTCTTTTTTTTTTCTTTAACTGGTTTGCCCTGGTGACTGGGCATAAATCCCAGATACGGTAACAGTATCAATCTGAACGCCCTCAGCTCTCCATTTAGTCCTTGCAATATAAGAGAATGCTGCCCGAGTATCACTCCCTTCTCCGCGATGGTAACATGTAAATGAGAAAGCCAGCGTTATGGCGGCTTACGCTCCTATTTTGCGAATCAAACCTCCGGCGCGGTGGAACATGCCCCACTCACCCCCCCCCCCCCCTCCCCTCCGTACGGTTCCTCGCTTCTATATAGGCCAAGAAAATAACATCTACTTATGAAAAAACTGGAATCTAATATTCGCCTTTGACTTTTATCATCCGCGCTCAAAAAGGAAACTCTGGCGGACGGTCGCTACATGTGACAGAATCTCCTGCAAACACAAAGGCGCCTTGATGTCTCTGCTCTTCTCTCCGTTACGTTTTTTTTTTTTCATGTCGTAATCTGCCGTCTCCTAGTTACAGGGAGGCAAAATAACTTCCATCTCCGAGCACCATCAAACGCCGCACTTCCCTGCGCCACCATTACTTCCCTCGCTGGGTGATAGAAAAATAAATAAATAGGTAAATAAATAAATAAATCTGGCGCACCACGATGAATATAAATGGAGTATTTAGGTCAGGGAAGCATTTTCCCAGGAATCCCCAGGAGGGGGCTGTAAATTGGAGGCTGTGATCGCAGGTGGTAGAGAGGGGCGGCCGGATTAAAGGGAAGCCTTATTCATTATTAAATTAAACACTCCTATTAAATGTCGCCACGGCGGCCCCCACCACCAAACTACAGTGGGAGAAGTGCCGGCTGCCGATAGGGATGGCGCGTTTTGGAATTGCAGAGGAAAAATTTGAGTGATTTAGAAGATGAGAGTTTTAGAGGAACATTAGATACTGGGGTGAATGTAGCCCGAGACAGACTAAAGAAACACCCCCCCACGCACATGTATGTATGTATGTATGTATGTATGTATGTATGCATGTGTGTGTGTGTATATATATTGATCGGGGGGTGTTCTCCCTTATGTCATTACCAACAGGACTCACCTGCAGATGCCCAGCTCTCAACCAAGCACCGTACTCCATCACCCGACCTATACAATAAATGTACCGTGTGGGTAAGGAATGGGTTAAAGGGGTTATCCACAATAAGATGATTTTAGTATGTACCTGCCAGACAGTTATGGACATGCTTAGGAAGGATCTACACTTGTCTTGGGCCTACAGGGCTGTGTTTTTTTAAATTGCCCATTTATTGTGGAAGTTCCCTCCTTCCAACTACAAGTCCCATGATTCCTTGTTTGTAAGTGTGAGGTCACTATTCTCCCTCCCACACCTCAGCCACCCCACCCATTGAAACATATCTATGCAATAGACCAGTGTTTTCTAACCAGGGTGTCTGCACCCAGCAGTCGCTCCACTCATTGAAGCACAGACAAGTGATGTAATGTCTCGGGCCGCACTGCAACTCTGGGAAAAGCCTGAGACAACACTTATTTTGTACGTAGTTAAAAATAAACATTGGGGCAAAAATCACGGAACAATTGCGAGACCACCATGAAACACAGGTACAGACACTATATTATGAGCGACACTAAACTTTACAGCCCCTGTAGTATAGTCAAATAAAAAAATATATTTTTGGAATACCCTTTGGATAGGGGATAAGATGTATTAGGGCCGGAGTGCCCTTTTAAGTCATTATGGACCTGCCCTTATCACACTGATAAGATGTAACTCCGAGATCCAGCTGCCTGGGAAAGTCTATTCTATGGAGGATAATCATCAGGTCATCCAAAGATCAATAGTTGATGTCTCCTTCAAACCCCTCACCCCTATTAGATTGCTTTAACTCAGCTCTCCATAGATAAGTGTTCCTTAACCCGAGTGCCTCCAGCTGCTGCAAAACTACAACTCCCAGCATGCCTTCGGCTGTCTGGACATGCTGGGAGTTGTAGTTTTGCAACAGCTGGAGGCACACTGGTTGGGGAACACTGATCTAAATGATGGTGGTCACAGTCGCTACCCATAGTACGCAACAAATACAGATGATGAAGACATCTTTGGGGCGGCTATGAATATAATGGCCAGGGCTGGGGGTCGCAGTGGTAGCAGTTGCGTCAGGACCCGGATGCCTAAATGATTTCACATAAGACACCAGTAGTATAGGCGTCACACAGTAAGTAGAGGGGCCCCCGGAACAGATTTTTGCATTATGTACCAGGGTGATATAAATGAAGCAATGGTAATCACAGCAAAAAAACAAAAATACTGGACCTAACACGGACTCAGATAGTGACGATGATACAGACAGAAGATAGGAAGGAGAGCATACATGGAAGAAGGCTCATACAGACTGTAGATAGAGAGGAGAGCATACATGGAGGGAAGGTCATACAGACTGTAGATAGGGAAAAGAGCATACATTGAAGAAGACTCATACAGACTGTAGATAGAGAGGAGAGCATACATGGAGGGAAGGTCATACAGACTGTAGATAGGGAAA
The DNA here is from genome assembly GCF_029499605.1 of Hyla sarda. Lineage (NCBI taxonomy): Eukaryota > Metazoa > Chordata > Amphibia > Anura > Hylidae > Hyla > Hyla sarda. Next base: position 301,461,880 of record NC_079194.1, on the reverse strand, counting down.
AGAGCATACATTGAAGAAGGCTCATACAGACTGTAGATAGAGAGGAGAGCATACATGGAGGGAAGGTCATACAGACTGTAGATAGGGAAAAGAGCATACATTGAAGAAGGCTCATACAGACTGTAGATAGGGAGGAGAGCATACATGGAGGTAGGCTCATACAGACTGTAGATAGGGAGGAGAGCATACATGGAAGAAGGCTCATACAGACTGTAGATAGAGAGGAGAGCATACATGGAGGGAAGGTCATACAGACTGTAGATAGGGAGGAGAGCATACATGGAGGGAAGGTCATACAGACTGTAGATAGGGAAGAGAGCATACATTGAAGAAGGCTCATACAGACTGTAGATAGGGAGAAGAGCATACTTAGAGGTAGGCTCATACAGACTGTAGATAGGGAGGAGAGCATACATGGATGTAGCCTCATACAGACTGAAGATAGGGAGGAGAGCATACATGGAGGGAAGTCATACAGACTGTAGATAGGGAGGAGAGCATGCATGAAGAGCAGCTCATATAGTCTGTGGATATGGGGGATAATATACATGGAGTGAATCTCACACAGGATGTAGAAATGGATGAGAACAAACATTGAGTGCGGCTCACGGACTGTATATAGGTAGGAGAGCATACATGAGGTCAGCTCACATAAGCTGCAGATAGGGAGGAGAGTATACATTTAGGGCAGCACAAACAGGCTATACATAGAGGGGAGAGTGTATATGGAGGGCAGCTCACACCAACTGTAGATAGGTAGGATTGCATACATATGGGCTGGGAGTTGTAGTTTTGAAACAGCTAGGGGCACACTGGTTGGTAAACACTGGTATAAGATAAAGGAAGCAATGGTAATCACAGCAAAGAACTAAAGTACTGGAGGTAATAGAGTTAAAAGACAGAGTCAGATAGTGACATTGATACAGACTGTAGATATGGAGGAGAGCATACATGGAGGGCAACTTTTATAGGCTTTAGATAGGAAGGAGAGTATCTATGGAGGACAGCTGGCACAGGCTGGAGATAGGGAGGAGAGCATACATATAGGGGTACTTATGCAGACTGTAGATATGGGGGATAATATACATGAAGGGAATCTCACACAGGATGTAGATATGGAGGAGAGTATACATGGAGGGAGGCTTACATAGACTGCTTATAGGTAGGAAAGCATACATGAGGGCAGTTCACATGACCTGTAGGAGGAGAGTATACATTCAAGGCAGCTCAAACAGGCTGTACATAGGGAGGAGAGTGTATATGGAGAGCAGCTCACGACGACTGTAGATAGGTAGGACAGAATACATGAGGGATGGGAGTTGTAGTTTTGCAACAGCTGGGGGAACACTGGTTGGGAAACATTGCTATAGATAGCGGTAATACAGAAGTACAGTTCATCCTGGTTCATAAATAGAATGACAGAACTAGAGACAGAGCTCCGCGCTGCTTTCCCGAAGAAAATGTACTGCACTGACTGTACCGCACGCTCCACACAAAACAACCGACTGCTGAACAGAAATGATGAAATTCCAGCTTCTAGTTAATGAAAGGAAATAATGGAGAACGTGATGAATTCTCGGCGGCAGTGAATGAATCTACATTATAAATACCATCAAGGACTAGACTTTATTGACCTTATATACTGCCATGTATCCCCCCTATAGAGAGAGGAGTGTGATATCGCACAAGTGATGAGTCAAGGTCTCAGCACAAAACATTCCTGCGGGTGCTTCACGTGTACAGAGAAGAGGAGAGGTAACTGCTCTATATACGGGGCCTAGAAGCTGCAGATGTTTCTACAAATGACAAAACACGTTCTTCCTAAAACAAACTGACAAGAGTGGTGGAAGGATTTCTGCCACCCAAGGCGAAAGCTAACTTTGCCACCCCTTGACCCCACCCCTTGGCTCGACCCTTTAACACACCCTGCCTTACTACTGGGGTGACACACTGTAACAATCCTCCTCCTCCTCATGTAATCTCCTTACTACTTGGGTGACACACTGTAACAAACCTCCTCCTGATGTAATCTCCTTACTACTGGGGTGACACACTGTAACAAACCTCCTCCTCATGTAATCTCCTTACTACTGGGGTGACACATTGTAACAAACCTCTTCCTCATGTAATCTCCTTACTACTGGGGTGACACACTGTTACAAACCTCCTCCTCATGTAATCTCCTTACTACTGGGATGACACACTGTAACAAACCTCCTCCTCATGTAATCTCCTTACTACTGGGGTGACACACTGTAACAAACCTCCTCCTCATGTAATCTCCTTACTACAGGGGTGATGGGGTTTTGCTGGATGGGCGAGTGCTTCAGATACTGGCTAACTTTATTGCTGCGGGCAGAGCAGCGCCCCCATCAATAGTGCACCCTAGGCGGCTGCCTAATTTACGCATGTAAGCAGAGCTGACCCTGCATCCTGACATGTCCTGAAATACTCTGTGCTGCTGGGAACCACTCTCTCAATCTCTGGGACCTCCACTGCACACATGCATTCCCTTCTACTGCGAAAATCTCGATTCTGGCATCCGCAGATTCTGCTCGGAAATACATTGCTCATTTCCTAACGCTCCTAGCGCCTGCCGGATTTTTCAAATATGAAGAATGCTCATTGGTATATTCCGGGCAGACATTCTGCACAGGGTCGGCTCTGCCTATAGGCAAAATAGGCAGCCGCCAGGGGGGGTGCTACTCTGCCTGCAGCAAGAAAGTTAGACAACCAGCATCCGAACCACTCGCTCAGCCAGCAGGATGAGGAGGGGGTTTGTTACAGTGTGTCACCCCAGTAGTAAGGAGATTACATTAGGAGGAGGTTTGTTACAGTGTGTCACCCCAGTAGTAAGGAGATGACATGAGTAGGAGATTTGTTACAGTGTGTCACCCCAGTAGTAAGGAGATTACATGAGGAGGAGAATTGTTACAGTGTGTCACCCCAGTAGTAAGGAGATTACATGAGGAGGAGGTTTGTTACAGTGTGTCACCCCAGTAGTAAGGAGATTACATGAGGAGGAGGTTTGTTACAGTGTGTCACCCCAGTAGTAAGGAGATTACATGAGGAGGAGGTTTGTTACAGTGTCACCCCAGTAGTAAGGAGATTACATGAGGAGGAGGTTTGTTACAGTGTGTCACCCCAGTAGTAAGGAGATTACATGAGGAGGAGGTTTGTTACAGTGTGTCATCCCAGTAGTAAGGTGGGGGGTGTCAAAGGGCAGGCCAATGGGTGGAGTCAAGGGGGAGGCAATATTAACTTTTGCGTAGGGTGGCAAAAATCCTTGCACCAGTCCCGATTCCACCCAATTTACTACCGTGTGAACATGGCCTGAACAGGTCACTCCTCACCCAGCAAACTCATGTTCTGAAACACTCTGTGCTGCTGGGAACTCAGCCACTGACTGGATACAGAGACAAAAATATAAATCAAATATATAAATAAACAAATGGAAATAAATAAAAGCATTAGCAAATGCTGCAAGAGAAGAGAAAAACGCCACCCCCTGACATATAAATTCTCATTGGCGGCGTGAAATGGCGCGGCGCTCGTCTAGCAGCGGTTAGTAACCTTTTTATTTTTATAAATGCCTTTCATAGTGTTCTTAAATTGTATTTTACCCGTGAATTTACTTTGACAATATCAGTAATAAAACCAGAGATTCACAATCTAACAATCTGCATAAGTCACCGCAGACTGAGGTTACATTAATGCCGCCACATGGGATTCCAGCCTGTAAAAAAAAAAGGTGCAGATAATGCATATTCAGGAGCAACACGCCAACCGGTAATATAGTGTAATAGGTTCCCTATAATACAGAGCGACGACCTGACATTTACTGAACAACACAGTGCACAGCAAAAACTACAACATGACACTATACATCTCTCCTTACTGCTGCATCTGTACGTAGGGGGCAGTATTATAGTAGTTATATTCTTGTATATAGGAGGCAGTATTATAGTAGTTATATTCTTGTATATAGGAGCAGTATTATAGTAGTTATATTCTTGTATATAGGAGCAGTATTATAGTAGTTATATTCTTGTATATAGGAGCAGTATTATAGTAGTTATATTCTTGTATATAGGAGGCAGTATTATAGTAGTTATATTCTTGTATATAGGAGCAGTATTATAGTAGTTATATTCTTGTATATAGGGGACAGTATTATAGTAGTTATATTCTTGTATATAGGAGGCAGTATTATAGTAGTTATATTCTTGGATAGAGGAGCAGTATTATAGTAGTTATATTCTTGTATATAGGAGCAGTATTTTAGTAGTTATATTCTTGTATATAGGAGCAGTATTATAGTAGTTATATTCTTGGATAGAGGAGCAGTATTATAGTAGTTATATTCTTGTATATAGGAGCAGTATTTTAGTAGTTATATTCTTGTATATAGGAGCAGTATTATAGTAGTTATATTCTTGTATATAGGAACAGTATTATAGTAGTTATATTCTTGTATATAGGGGACAGTATTATAGTAGTTATATTCTTGTATATAGGAGCAGTATTATAGTAGTTATATTCTTGTATATAGGAGCAGTATTATAGTAGTTATATTCTTGTATATAGGAGCAGTATTATAGTAGTTATATTCTTGTATATAGGAGCAGTATTATAGTAGTTATATTCTTGTATATAGGAGCAGTATTATATCAGTTATATTCTTGTATATAGGAGCAATATTATAGTAGTTATATTCTTGTATATAGGAGCAGTATTATAGTAGTTATATTCTTGTATATAGGAGCAGTATTATAGTAGTTATATTCTTCTATATAGGGGCAGTATTATAGTAGTTCTATTCTTGTATATAGAGGACAGTATTATAGTAGTTCTATTCTTGTATATAGGAGCAGTATTATAGTAGTTATATTCTTGTATATAGGAGGCAGTATTATAGTAGTTATATTCTTGTATATAGGAGCAGTATTATAGTAGTTATATTCTTGTATATAGGAGCAGTATTATAGTAGTTATATTCTTGTATATAGGAGCAGTATTATAGTAGTTATATTCTTCTATATAGGGGCAGTATTATAGTAGTTCTATTCTTGTATATAGAGGACAGTATTATAGTAGTTCTATTCTTGTATATAGGAGCAGTATTATAGTAGTTATATTCTTGTATATAGGAGGCAGTATTATAGTAGTTATATTCTTGTATATAGGAGCAGTATTATAGTAGTTATATTCTTGTATATAGGAGCAGTATTATAGTAGTTATATTCTTGTATATAGGAGCAGTATTATAGTAGATATATTCTTGTATATAGGAGCAGTATTATGGTAGTTATATTCTTGTATATAGGAGCAGTATTATGGTAGTTATATGCTTGTAAATAGAGGACAGTATTATAGTAGTTATATTCTTGTATATAAGAGCAGTATTACAGTAGTTATATTCTTGTATATAGGAGCAGTATTATAGTAGTTATATTCTTGTATATAGCAGTATTATAGTAGATATATTCTTGTATATAGGAGGCAGTATTATAGTAGTTATATTCTTGTATATAGGAGCAGTACTATAGTAGTTATATTCTTGTATATAGAGGACAGTATTATAATAGTTATATTCTTGTATATAGGAGCAGTATTATAGTAGTTATATTCTTGTATATAGGAGCAGTACTATAGTAGTTATATTCTTGTACATAGGAGCAATATTATAGTAGTTATATTCTTGTATATAGGAGCAGTATTATAGTAGTTATATTCTTCTATATAGGAGCAGTATTATAGTAGTTATATTCTTGTATATAGGAGCAGTATTATAGTAGTTATATTCTTGTATATAGGAGGCAGTATTATAGTAGTTATATTCTTGCATATAGGTGCAGTATTATAGTAGGTATATTCTTGTATATAGGAGCTGTATTATAATAGTTATATTCTTGTATATAGGGGCAGTATTATAGTAGTTATATTCTTGTATATAGAAGCAGTATTATAGTAGTTATATTCTTGTATATAGGAGACAGTATTATAGTAGTTATATTCTTGTATATAGGAGCAGTATTATAGTAGTTATATTCTTGTATATAGGAGCAGTATTATAGTAGTTATATTCCTGTATATAGGAGCAGTATTATAGTAGTTATATTCCTGTATATAGGTGCGGTATTATAGTAGTTATATTCTTGTATATAGGAGCGGTATTATAGTAGTTATATTCTTGTATATAGTAGTTATATTCTTGTATATAGTAGTTATATTCTTGTATATAGTAGTTATATTCTTGTATATAAGAGCACTATTATAGGAGTTAATTTATATTGGTGAAGGACAATTATTGTAATTAATATGGATATCTGTGCGTCACATAAGAAAATGTAACAGATGGATAGAATTCAGTAACTGACTGTTCTAGTGGGTTCTTGGATGGATTCTGAGGACAGATCTGCCTACATGATCCCGCCACACACACAACCAAGGGAACAAAAACAGGGGCCTTATGAGCTCATAGTCAAGATAACAGGAGGTGGAATCTGAACAGCAACTTATAAAGACCGTGAGGAAGATGTAGCAGAGATAAGTATGGTTATGAGTTGGTTCACCCGCAGTCCTACATAAAAACTATACGTATGTAAAACCTGCGCAAAGTGACCGACTCAGCTCTGCTAAAATCTGTCAGGATCATCTTCTTGATCTAGAATGGTGTTTCCAAACCAGGGTGCCTTCAGCTGTTGCAAAACTACAACTCCCAGCATGCCCGGACAATGAAAGGCTTTGTACAGGAGCCCCATAGCTTCACCCTAGGACCTTCATGGGCTTCCGGCCAGGCCTAGGACAAAGTTAAAGGGGTACTCCGGTGGAAAAATATATATTATAATTTTTTTTTAAATCAACTGGTGCCAGAAAGTTAAACAGATTTGTAAATTACTTCTATAAAAACATCTTAATCCTACCAGTACATATTAGCTGCTGAATACTACAGAGGAAATTATTTCCTTTTTGGAAGACAGAGCTCTCTGCTGACATCACAAGCACAGTGCTCTCTGCTGACATCTCTGTCCATATTAGGAACTGTCCAGAGCAGCATATGTTTGCTATGGGGATTTTGTCCCACTCTGGACAGTTCTTAAAATGGCCAGAGACGTCAGCAGAGAGCACTGTGGTCATGATGTCAGCAGAGAGCACTGTGTTCCAAAAAGAAAAGAATTTCCTCTGTAGTATTCAGCAGCTAATAAGTACTGGAAGGATTAAGACTTTATTTAATAGAAGTAATTTACAAATCTGTTTAACTTTCTGGCACCAGTAGCCAGTACCCCTTTAAACTGCACAATCTAAAGCAGTGTTTCCTAACAGTGTGCCTCCAGCTGTTGCAAAACTACAACTCCCAGCATGTCCGGACAGCCAAAGGTTGTCCGGGCATGCTGGGAATTGTAGTTTTGCAACAGCTGGAGGCACCCTGGTTGAGAAACACTGATCTAGAAGCTGGGGGTCACAGTCACTACCCATAGTAAGCTACAAATACGGGAGCTAAAAACATGAATATAATGGCCAGGGCTGGGGGGTCGCAGTGGTAGCAGTTAGGGGTGTGAATCGCCAAGAATTTGGCGATACGATTCGAATCGCGATACCAGTGTGGCGATTCGATATATCCCAATATATCGCGATACCGTCTAGGTGACGATACATCACGATATATCCCGATACATCGCCCACCTGGGAGCATTCATAGATCCCAATAGACGCCGCTGTCAGCTTTGACAGCGGCGATCTAGTAGTCCAACGCACACTTTTCTCGTTTTATCCCGTCCGGGCTGCAAAATAAAAGAAAACGCACTTTCTCTTACCTGCCAACGAGCCCGCGGAGCTCCGGTACACTCCGGTACAGGTGTTCGGTCCCCGGGCTGTATTCTTCTTACTTCCTGTTAGCCCGGCACGTCACACGGAGCTTCAGCCTATCACCAGCAGAGGCGGGACATCGCTGCGGCCAGTGATAGGCTGAAGCTCCGTGTGACGCGCCGGGCTAACAGGAAGTAAGAAGAATACAGCCCGGGGACCGAACACCTGTACCGGAGTGTACCGGAGCTCCGCGGGCTCGTTGGCAGGTAAGAGAAAGTGCGTTTTCTTTTATTTTGCAGCCCGGACGGGATAAAACGAGAAAAGTGTGCGCCGGACTACTCCTTTAATAGCCAGCCGCGCCGCATGCTGGCTATTAGCGGCGGCCCCCGGCTACTGAGTACAGCCGGGGGCTGCAGAGTATGGGGCGGGCACGAGTCGGGAGCCCGCTCCATACACAATGCAGAGCACCGCATGCTGGATACTAGCGGCGGTGATGCATCAGCGGCCCCCGGATACTGAAATCAGTCGGGGGTCGCAGAGTACGGAGCGGGCACGAGTCGGAGCCCCCTCCATACACCCAGAGCGCCGCCGCATCAGATCCGGCTCCACAAATGTGGAACTTGTATCTCCTGATGCCCAGGACATGCTGTTCCGGGCGTCAGGAGAGATAAAAATTCCACATCCCTAAAAGAATCGATTCAAAAATATTTTCAATCGATTCAGTATCGGCAAATGAAAAAAATCGCAATAATCGCGCGCATCAATTTTTTCTTACATCCCTAGTAGCAGTTGCGTCAGGACCCAAATGCCTAAAGGATTTCACATAAAACACCAGTACTATAGGCATCACACAGTTAGTGGAGGGGCCCCCACTACAGTTTTTTTTTTTTTTGCATTAGGCACCAGGGTAGCATTCTGATATAGCAAGACACCCACACATCTCCAGCAGGCAAGGAGTTAATCCCCGACACGTGACAAGTAAACAGCTGCGCGGCTGCAAATCTGAATAAGTCCAAATTAGGTGAAGTGAAGCCTGGAGTAGATGATCCAACTCATTGTAAGTGCCTCCTTACTTCGCTCTCCTGATTACGGGGTTAACACCTGCAAAATGGAAAACAATACTACGCGCAGCATTAACATTCATGAGACTTGGACGCCCGGCGCCAAATCTCACTCCTGAAATGAAATCACATTAAGACGCCATTTCTCTGGGAGAGGTTCCCGCGGTGATTGCGATTTTAAACATTATTTCAGAGAGATTTATTTTTTTTACATTTTTCCTTTGGCTAAATTAGGATTAGATACGGATGTAGTCATAGAGTACTAACATACACATACAGGCATCATACATACATCATACATACCCACAGACATCATACATACATCATACATACCCACAGATATCATACATACATACCCAGACATCATACACATATCATACATACCCACATCATACATACCCACATCATACATACCCACATCATACATACCCGCAGACATCATACATACATCATACATACCCACAGACATCATACATACATACCCAGACATCATACAAACATCATACATACCCACAGACATCATACATACATACCCAGACATCATACACATATCATACATACCCACATAAATCATACATACCCACAGACATCATACATACATCATACATACCCACAGACATCATACATACATACCCAGACATCATACATACATCATACATACCCACAGACATCATACATACATACCCAGACATCATACAAACATCATACATACCCACAGACATCATACATACATACCCAGACATCATACACATATCATACATACCCACATAAATCATACATACCCACAGACATCATACATACATCATACATACCCACAGACATCATACATACATACCCAGACATCATACATACATCATACATACATCATACATACCCACAGACATCATACATACATACCCAGACATCATACATACATCATACATACATCATACATACCCACAGACATCATACATACATCATACATACATCATACATACCCAGACATCATACATACATCATACATACATCATACATACCCACAGACATCATACATACCCAGACATCATACACATATCATACATACCCACATAAATCATACATACCCACAGACATCATACATACATCATACATACCCACAGACATCATACATACATACCCAGACATCATACATACATCATACATACCCACAGACATCATACACATATCATACATACCCACATAAATCATACATACCCAGATATCATACATACATCATACACACATCCTTATAGTTCAGTTACACTCTGGGCACCACACTTCATATTAGGCGCCTGATGTCTGTCTCCCTTCCTATAAGGCTGGAGTCACAGCTGCAGTATTGTGGCAGCCTCAGGGGGGATAGGAGAGAGACCCCTCAGCCCCTCATATCGGACTCACTTATGGTTTGGGCACAAAAGACTCTCACATGAATGAAGTACCGGACCCTAGACATGTATCTATAAAGGTGTATCTACAGACATGTATCTATATAATTGTATCTACAGACATGTATCTATAAAGGTGTATCTACAGACATGTATCTATACAAGTGTATCTACAGACATGTATCTATAAAGGTGTATCTACAGACAGGTATCTATAAAGGTGTATCTACAGACATGTATCTATATAATTGTATCTACAGACATGTATCTATAAAGGTGTATCTACAGACAGGTATCTATAAAGGTGTATCTACAGACATGTATCTATAAAGGTGTATCTACAGACATGTATCTATAAAGGTGTATCTACAGACATGTATCTATATAAGTGTATCTACAGACATGTATCTATAAAGGTGTATCTACAGACATGTATCTATATAAGTGTATCTACAGACATGTATCTATAAAGGTGTATCTACAGACATGTATCTATAAAGGTGTATCTACAGACAGGTATCTATAAAGGTGTATCTACAGACATGTATCTATATAATTGTATCTACAGACATGTATCTATAAAGGTGTATCTACAGACAGGTATCTATAAAGGTGTATCTACAGACATGTATCTATAAAGGTGTATCTACAGACATGTATCTATATAAGTGTATCTACAGACAGGTATCTATAAAGGTGTATCTACAGACAGGTATCTATAAAGGTGTATCTACAGACATGTATCTATATAAGTGTATCTACAGACATGTATCTATATAAGTGTATCTACAGACATGTATCTATATAAGTGCATCTACAGACATGTATCTATATAAGTGTATCTACAGACATGTATCTATATAAGTGCATCTACAGACATGTATCTATAAAGGTGTATCTACAGACATGTATCTATAAAGGTGTATCTACAGACATGTATCTATAAAGGTGTATCTATAGACGTGTATCTATAAAGGTGTATCTATATAGGTGTATCTACAGGCGTGTATCTATAGACACGTATACCCCCAGGAACTTGTGCATTATACAATAGGTGCCATGTCCCCCCCCCCCCATCAGAGCCCTACAGATGTCACGTGACCCCCCCATCAGAGCCCTACAGATGTCACGTGACCCCCCCCATCAGAGCCCTACAGATGTCACGTGACCCCCCCCCATCAGAGCCCTACAGCTGTCACGTGACCCCCCCCCATCAGAGCCCTACAGATGTCACGTGACCCCCCCCATCAGAGCCCAACAGATGTCACGTGACCCCCCCCCCATCAGAGCCCTACAGCTGTCACGTGACCCCCCCATCAGAGCCCTACAGATGTCACATGACCCCCCCATCAGAGCCCTACAGATGTCACGTGACCCCCCCATCAGAGCCCTACAGATGTCACGTGACCCCCCCATCAGAGCCCTACAGATGTCACGTGACCCCCCCCCATCAGAGCCCTACAGATGTCACGTGACCCCCCCCATCAGAGCCCTACAGATGTCACATGACCCCCCCCCATCAGAGCCCTACAGATGTCACGTGACCCCCCCCATCAGAGCCCTACAGATGTCACGTGACCCCCCCCCAGAGCCCTACAGATGTCACGTGACCCCCCCCCCCCCCAGCATTTATTACAGTGAAGATTTCGTCTTCTCATCCTTCACACCTCAAGATCGTATCCCAAGCACATCGGATGTGCAACCCCCTCCCCCATGATTATTAACCCTACACCTGCCCATTCAATGTGCAAACACCCTCCCCCATTATTAACTCTACACCTGCCCCATCTAAGATATAATACCCTCCCCCTCCATTATTAACCCTACACTTTCCCAATGAAATGTGAAATAGTTCCCCCTTGAATATTAACCCTTCACTTGCCAATTAACATGCAATACCCTTCCTCCTCCATTATTAACCCTACACTTTCCCATCCAACGTGTACACTACTTCCCCCCGTTATTAACCCAACGTGCAATACCCCCTCTTCCCTTATTAACCCGACACCCCCCATCTAACGTGCAATACCCCATCCTCCATTATTAACACTACACCTGCCCAATCTAACGTGCAATACCCCCTCCTCCATTATTAACCCTACACCTACTTCATCTAACGTGCAATACCCCCTCCTCCATTATTAACCCTACACCTACCTCATCTAACGTGCAATACTCCCTCCTCCATTATTAACCCTACACCTACCTCATCTAACGTGCAATACCCCCTCCTCCATTATTAACCCTACACCTACCTCATCTAACGTGCAATACCCCCTCCTCCATTATTAACCCTACACCTGCCCCATCTAGCGTGCAATAACCCCTCCTCCATTATTAACCCTACACCTGCCTCATCTAACATGCAATACCCCATCCTACATTATTAACCCTACACCTGCCTCATCTAAAGTACAATACCCCCTCCTCCATTATTAACCCTACACCTGCCTCATCTAACATGCAATACCCCATCCTACATTATTAACCCTACACCTGCCTCATCTAACGTACAATACCCCCTCCTCCATTATTAACCCTACACCTGCCCCATCTAACATGCAATACCCCCTCCTCCATTATTAACCCTACATCTGCCCCATCTAACATGCAATACCCCCTCCTCCATTATTAACCCTACGCCTGCCCCATCTAACATGCAATACCCCCTCCTCCATTATTAACCCTACACCTGCCTCATCTAACATGTAATACCCCCTCCTCCATTATTAACCCTACACCTGCCCCATCTAACTTGCAATACCCCCTCCTCCATTATTAACCTGCCCCTATTCCTCCTAGTAACCCCAAGACAGAGCAAGGCCTTCATTTAAAGACACGGTACCCCCCTTTTCCGATCCTCCTAGACTTATTAAGCAGTCAGCCCCTGTCCTGCAGCTTCTCCCCAGACTGAGAACACATCAAATATTAATGGGAAATGATCCTCCCGTGGACTTTTTATTTTTTCTCTATTGCTGATCAAGAAAAACGCTGGCTATAGGAATCCTTTGAAGGGCGGTGAGTGTTTTTTTCTGGCTAATTCACCTGTGTAAAAAAAAAGACTTCAAAAGGAACCAAATCCAGACCCTAAGGCAAGGAGACTGGGATTTGGGATATTTTGTATCGGTTAGCGGAAGCCTGGGAGAAATCGTCCTCCAAGTGTTGCAAACTACAACTCTCAGCATGCTCGGACAGCCAACGGCTGTCCGGGCATGCTGGGAGTTGTAGTTTTGCAACAGCTGGAGGCACACTGGTTGGGAAACACTGTATTAGATTCTGCAGTTTGACTTTGTCCCAGATCTGGCTGGAAGCCCATTAAGGTCCTAGGGTAAAGCTATGGGGCTCCTGTACAAAGCCTATGGCTGTCCGGTCATGCTAGGTGTTGTAGTTTTGCAACAGCTGGAGGCACTCTCGTTGGGGAAACACTGCTTAAGATTCTGCAGTTTGACTTTGTGAGCTATGGGGCTCCAGCCTTTAGCTGTCAGGGCATGCTGGGAGTTGTAGTCTTGCAACAGCCAGAGGTCCCCCGTTTGTAGACCACTGGTGTAGCGTGTTCCATTCTTTTTTTATATGGATACACACAAGTTCTACCGCCTGTAGCAGACGCCGGAGCCATGGCGCAATGGGGACACCAACAGATAACCCATATTACTGCTGTGATGGAGAGAATCTTCCGATTAAAGCACGTATTAGTGGGAACATGAATATTTCAGCGCTATATTCCCTCCGGCAGATGATGACAAGGCTGTCAGTGCCCCCCTAAGCAGACCCGCACCATTACCCAGCGATGGGGGGCTGCTGTCATTTCTGGGTAATCATCATCACGTCTGCTACATTTAGCACATCTTCTGTTAAGTGACGGTCACACTGCATGGTCTAACACTGGGAGCTGCCAGGTATGACACAGGTGTCACCTATATATATATATAGTGGGGGACCTCCCCTGCTCCCAGGCTAGGTGCATCCTCCACATAATGCACATTATCATCTCCTCGGATGGCGTTTTGCAGCTGGTGCCCGTTGTTAATGAGTGACACTGGCGGCTGACATTTACATGAGATCGCTGGGAAGATTAGGGAACGTCTCCTGCAGTGGCTCAATGCACCGACTTCCAATAAAGCTGATGTCCTAGATGGACAAGGTGACATCTGTCAGTGCTCGGCTAAACAGCGCAGCCTGACGGGGGAGGAGGGGACAATGGGGGATTTGGATGTAGAAAGTTATAAAGGGGGGGGGGGGGTTCTATAAGAGCAGTGCAGGGTGGTAGGGGCATAGGCTGGGTACTGCCAAGTGCATTTGTATAATGGAACATTATATATTGCATATAAGACTTGCCTGTGCAAACGGGGTGGAAAGGTATAGGCTGGGTCCTGCAAAGTACATATGTATAATTGAGTATTCTATAGTGTGGTGTTTCCCAACCAGGGTGCCTCCAGCTGTTGCAAAACTACAACCCCCAGCATGCCCAGACAGCCTTCGGCTGTCTGGGCATGCTGGGAGTTGTAGTTCTGCAACAGCTGGAGGAACCTTGGTTGGGAAACACCGTTATAGTGCATATGAAAGCACAAGTAGACTTGGCTGTGCAACCTAAGAATTGTGCAATCGGGGTGGCAAGGGTACAGGCTGGGTTCTGCCAAGTGCAGATGTATAATAGGGCACTATATATTGCATACGAGACTTGGCTGTGCAACCTAGGAATTGTGTAACCGGGGTGGCAAGGGTATAGGTTGGGTTCTGACAAGTGCAGATGTATAATGGAGCACTATATATTGAATACGAGACTTGGCTGTGCAACCTAGGAATTGTGCAACCGGGGTGGCAAGGGTATAGGTTGGGTTCTGCCAAGTGCATATGTATAATGGACCCCTGTAGATTGCATTTATAAGAGCCCAGGTAGACGTGGCTGTGCAATCCAGGAATTCTGCAACCAGGATGGCAAGGCTTTAGGCTGGGTCCTGCAAAGGTATAATTGAGCATTATATATATTTATATATATATATATATATATATATATATATATATATATATATTGGGGTGGCAAGGGTATAGGCTGGGTGCTGCCAATCGCATATGTAGAATGGAGCCTTATAAATAGATTGCATATAGGTGAGCCTGGGTAGACTTGGCTGTGCAAGCAGGGTGGTAGGGGGTATAGTCTGGGTCCTGCCAAGTGCATATGTATAATTGAGCATTATATAGTGCGTATGATAGCACTGGTACACTTGGCTGTGCAACCAAGGTGGCAAGGGTATAGGCTGAGTCTTGAGGTGCTATGCCAAGAGTATATGTATAATGGAGCCTTATAGATTGCATATAGGAGAGCCCAGGTAGACTTGGCTGTGCAACTGGGGTGGCAAGGGCTGGGTGCTGCCAATCGCATATGTAGAATGGAGCCTTATATATAGATTGCATATAGGTAGGTGAGTCTGGGTAGACTTGGCTGTGCAAGCAGGGTGGTAGGGGGTATAGGCTGGTTCTTGAGGTGCTATGCCAAGAGCATATGTATGATGGAGCCTTATAGATTGCATATAGGAGAGACCAAGAAGACTTGGCCATGCAACCCAGGAATTCTGCAACTAGAGTGGCAAAGGTATAGTCTGGGTCCTATGTATAATGGAGCCCTATATGTTGCATATGAGAGTACAGGTAGACTTGGCTGTGTACCTGGGGTGACAAGGGTATAGGCTGGATCCCGTCAATTATATATGTATAACAAAGCCTTATAGATTGCATATATAAGAGTACAGATAGACTTTGGCTGTGCAATATAGGAATTCTGAAACCGAGCCCGGGTCAGGTGTGATATACCTGCCCATGCCACATGTAGAACCAAAGACTGGCTCCCTTCCAGCCCATGTACAGGAATAGCTGAAGGCTGCCTTAGACCACAGGTGCCCCACTTTATCATAGACCTCAGCCCCCCAGCCAATGCAAAATCACCATGCAAAGAACACGCACACACCCAGCTGTGCCAAGCAGGCATCATACCCAGTACCCTTAGGAAATAATCACCCTGCACACAGCAGATTGAACAGCAACTATGGATCAATAATAAAAGACAATGGTAGAATATGTCACCTGCACATCACAAGACATCTGCCATTATACTGAGCATCTCATACATTACACTCTGCAAGCGCTACTGGAGCTATCCTCCACACCCTGCAAGATAACACAATACCGGCAATAGTACCATAATATGCCACCTGCACCCCACACTGTAAGGACAATACATATGCCCCCTGTACCCCACACTGTAAGGACAATACATATGCCCCCTGTACCCCACACTGTAAGAACAATACATATGCCCCCTGTACCCCACACTGTAAGGACAATACATATGCCCCCTGCACCCCACACTGTAAGGACAATACATATGCCCCCTGTACCCCACACTGTAAGGACAATACATATGCCCCCTGCACCCCACACTGTAAGGACAATACATATACCACCTGTACCCCACACTGTAAGGACAATACATATGCCCCCTGTACCCCACACTGTAAGGACAATACATATATAACCTGCACCCCACACTGTACGGACAATACATATATAACCTGCACCCCACACTGTAAGGACAATACATATGCCCCCTGTACCCCACACTGTAAGGACAATACATATATAACCTGCACCCCACACTGTAAGGACAATACATATGCCACCTGTACCCCACACTGTAAGGACAATACATATATAACCTGCACCCCACACTGTACGGACAATACATATGCCACCTGCACCCCACACTGTAAGGACAATACATATGCCCCCTGCACCCCACACTGTAAGGACAATAAATATACCACCTGCACCCCACACTGTAAGGACAATACATATGCCCCCTGTACCCCACACTGTAAGGACAATACATATGCCCCCTGTACCCCACACTGTAAGGACAATACATATGTCCCCTGTACCCCACACTGTAAGGACAATACATATACCCCATGCACCCCACACTGTACGGACAATACATATGCCACCTGCACCCCACACAGTAAGGACAATACATATGCCCCCTGTACCCCACACTGTAAGGACAATACATATATAACCTGCACCCCACACTGTACGGACAATACATATGCCACCTGTACCCCACACTGTAAGGACAATACATATGTCCCCTGTACCCCACACTGTAAGGACAATACATATACCCCCTGCACCCCACACTGTACGGACAATACATATGCCACCTGCACCCCACACAGTAAGGACAATACATATGCCCCCTGTACCCCACACTGTAAGGACAATACATATATAACCTGCACCCCACACTGTACGGACAATACATATGCCACCTGCACCCCACACTGTAAGGACAATACATATACAACCTGTACCCCACACTGTAAGAACAATACATATGCCCCCTGCACCCCACACTGTAAGGACAATACATATGCCACCTGCACCCCACACTGTAAGGACAATACATATGCCACCTGTACCCCACACTGTAAGAACAATACATATGCCCCCTGCACCCCACACTGTAAGGACAATACATATGCCACCTGCACCCCACACTGTAAGGACAATACATATGCCACCTGCACCCCACACTGTAAGGACAATACATATGCCCCCTGTACCCCACACTGTAAGGACAATACATATGCCCCCTGTACCCCACACTGTAAGGACAATACATATGCCCCCTGCACCCCACACTGTAAGGACAATACATATGCCCCCTGCACCCCACACTGTAAGGACAATACATATGCCCCCTGCACCCCACACTGTAAGGACAATACATATACCCCCTGCACCCCACACTGTACGGACAATACATATGCCACCTGCACCCCACACTGTAAGGACAATACATATATAACCTGTACCCCACACTGTAAGGACAATACATATGCCCCCTGCACCCCACACTGTAAGGACAATACATATGTCCCCTGCACCCCACACTGTAAGGACAATACATATGCCACCTGCACCCCACACTGTAAGGACAATACATATGCCCCCTGCACCCCACACTGTACGGACAACACATATACCCCCTGCACCCCACACTGTAAGGACAATACATATGCCCCCTGCACCCCACACTGTAAGGACAATACATATGCCCCCTGCACCCCACACTGTAAGGACAATACATATGTCCCCTGCACCCCACACTGTAAGGACAATACATATGCCCCCTGCACCCCACACTGTAAAGACAATACATATGCCCCCTGCACCCCACACTGTAAGGACAATACATATGTCCCCTGTACCCCACACTGTAAGGACAATACATATGCCCCCTGCACCCCACACTGTAAGGACAATACATATGCCCCCTGCACCCCACACTGTAAGGACAATACATATGCCCCCTGCACCCCACACTGTAAGGACAATACATATGCCCCCTGCACCCCACACTGTAAAGACAATACATATGCCCCCTGTACCCCACACTGTAAGGACAATACATATGCCCCCTGCACCCCACACTGTAAGGACAACACATATGCCCCCTGCACCCCACACTGTAAGGACAATACATATATAACCTGCACCCCACACTGTAAGGACAATACATATGCCCCCTGCACCCCACACTGTAAAGACAATACATATGCCCCCTGCACCCCACACTGTAAGGACAATACATATGTCCCCTGCACCCCACACTGTAAGGACAATACATATGCCCCCTGCACCCCACACTGTAAGGACAAAACATATACCCCCTGCACCCCACACTGTAAGGACAATACATATGCCACCTGCACCCCACACTGTAAGGACAATACATATGCCCCCTGCACCCCACACTGTAAGGACAATACATATGCCACCTGCACCCCACACTGTAAGGACAATACATATGCCACCTGCACCCCACACTGTAAGGACAATACATATGCCACCTGCACCCCACACTGTAAGGACAATACATATGTCCCCTGCACCCCACACTGTAAGGACAATACATATATAACCTGCACCCCACACTGTACGGACAATACATATGCCCCCTGTACCCCACACTGTAAGGACAATACATATGCCCCCTGCACCCCACACTGTAAGGACAATACATATGCCCCCTGCACCCCACACTGTAAGGACAATACATATGCCACCTGCACCCCACACTGTAAGGACAATACATATGCCCCCTGTACTCCACACTGTAAGGACAATACATATGCCACCTGCACCCCACACTGTAAGGACAATACATATGCCCCCTGCACCCCACACTGTAAGGACAATACATATGCCCCCTGCACCCCACACTGTAAGGACAATACATATGCCACCTGCACCCCACACTGTAAGGACAATACATATGCCCCCTGCACCCCACACTGTAAGGACAATACATATGCCCCCTGCACCCCACACTGTAAGGACAATACATATGCCCCCTGCACCCCACACTGTAAGGACAATACATATGCCCCCTGCACCCCACACTGTAAGGACAATACATATGCCCCCTGCACCCCACACTGTAAGGACAATACATATGCCCCCTGCACCCCACACTGTAAGGACAATACATATGCCACCTGCACCCCACACTGTAAGGACAATACATATGCCCCCTGCACCCCACACTGTAAGGACAATACATATGTCCCCTGCACCCCAAACTGTAAGGACAATACATATGCCACCTGTACCCCACACTGTAAGGACAATACATATACCCCCTGCACCCCACACTGTAAGGACAATACATATGCCACCTGTACCCCACACTGTAAGGACAATACATATGCCCCCTGTACCCCACACTGTAAGGACAATACATATACCCCCTGTACCCCACACTGTAAGGACAATACATATGCCCCCTGTACCCCACACTGTAAGGACAACACATATACAACCTGCACCCCACACTGTAAGGACAATACATATGCCACCTGTACCCCACACTGTAAGGACAATACATATGCCCCCTGCACCCCACACTGTAAGGACAATACATATGCCCCCTGTACCCCACACTGTACGGACAATACATATGCCCCCTGCACCCCACACTGTAAGGACAATACATATGCCCCCTGTACCCCACACTGTAAGGACAATACATATGCCCCCTGCACCCCACACTGTAAGGACAATACATATACCCCCTGCACCCCACACTGTAAGGACAATACATATGTCCCCTGTACTCCACACTGTACGGACAATACATATACCACCTGTACCCCACACTGTAAGGACAATACATATGCCCCTGCACCCCACACTGTACGGACAATACATATGCCACCTGCACCCCACACTGTAAGGACAATACATATGCCCCCTGCACCCCACACTGTAAGGACAACACATATGCCCCCTGCACCCCACACTGTAAGGACAATACATATGCCCCCTGCACCCCAGATCAGTAGGCATTGCCCATCCTCACCTGCTTTAGTTGTGAGCACACAAGCCAGCAATGCAAAAATCCCATCCATTTGTAGAATGTGCAGAATTGTCCTTAGACTGGAAGCAGCAAATAATCCTCATCCAGATTGTTGGAGACTGAAAGTTGTGCAGCTCCCTGGAAGGCTGATGTGAGACTGAGCGAATGGAGGAGAGGCAGGCGAAGCCACTGATCAAGGAGGGGGAGCTGCACAGCACAAGCCCAGTCCACTCTGCTACACACATAGCCCAGTCCACTCTGCTACACACACATAGCCCAGTCCACTCTGCTACACACACACAGCCCAGTCCACTCTGCTACACACACACAGCCCAGTCCACTCTGCTACACACACATAGCCCAGTCCACTCTGCTACACACACATAGCCCAGTCCACTCTGCTACACACACATAGCCCAGTCCACTCTGATACACACACACAGCCCAGTCCACTCTGCTACACACACACAGCCCAGTCCACTCTGCTACACACACATAGCCCAGTCCACTCTGCTACACACACATAGCCCAGTCCACTCTGCTACACACATAGCCCAGTCCACTCTGCTGCACACACACAGCCCAGTCCACTCTGCTACACACACACAGCCCAGTCCACTCTGCTACACACACACAGCCCAGTCCACTCTGCTACACACACACAGCCCAGTCCACTCTGCTACACACACATAGCCCAGTCCACTCTGCTACACACACATAGCCCAGTCCACTCTGCTGCACAGCACAAGCCCAGTCCACTCTGCTGCACACACATAGCACAGTCCACTCTGCTACACACACACAGCCCAGTCCACTCTGCTACACACACACAGCCCAGTCCACTCTGCTACACACACACAGCCCAGTCCACTCTGCTACACACACATAGCCCAGTCCACTCTGCTACACACACACAGCCCAGTCCACTCTGCTACACACACACAGCCCAGTCCACTCTGCTACACACACATAGCCCAGTCCACTCTGCTACACACACATAGCCCAGTCCACTCTGCTACACAGCACAAGCCCAGTCCACTCTGCTGCACACACATAGCCCAGTCCACTCTGCTACACACACATAGCCCAGTCCACTCTGCTACACACACACAGCCCAGTCCACTCTGCTACACACACATAGCCCAGTCCACTCTGCTACACACACATAGCCCAGTCCATTCTGCTACACACACATAGCCCAGTCCACTCTGCTACACAGCACAAGCCCAGTCCACTCTGCTGCACACACATAGCCCAGTCCACTCTGCTACACACACATAGCCCAGTCCACTCTGCTACACACACATAGCCCAGTCCACTCTGCTACACAGCACAAGCCCAGTCCACTCTGCTGCACACACATAGCCCAGTCCACTCTGCTACAAACACATAGCCCAGTCCACTCTGCTACACACACACAGCCCAGTCCACTCTGCTACACAGCACAAGCCCAGTCCACTCTGCTACACACACATAGCCCAGTCCACTCTGCTGCACACACATAGCCCAGTCCACTCTGCTACACAGCACAAGCCCAGTCCACCCTGCTACACACACATAGCCCAGTCCACTCTGCTACACACACATAGCCCAGTCCCCTCTGCTACACACACACTGAGCACAGTCCCCTCTGCTACACACACATAGCCCAGTCCACTCTGCTGCACAGCACAAGCCCAGTCCACTCTGCTACACACACATAGCACAGTCCACTCTGCTACACACACATAGCACAGTCCACTCTGCTGCACAGCACAAGCCCAGTCCACTCTGCTGCACACACACAGCCCAGTCCACTCTGCTGCACACACACAGCCCAGTCCACTCTGCTACGCACACACAGCCCAGTCCACTCTGCTACGCACACACAGCCCAGTCCACTCTGCTACGCACACACAGCCCAGTCCACTCTGCTACGCACACACAGCCCAGTCCACTCTGCTACGCACACACAGCCCAGTCCACTCTGCTACGCACACACAGCCCAGTCCACTCTGCTACGCACACACAGCCCAGTCCACTCTGCTACGCACACACAGCCCAGTCCACTCTGCTACGCACACACAGCCCAGTCCACTCTGCTACGCACACACAGCCCAGTCCACTCTGCTACGCACACACAGCCCAGTCCACTCTGCTACGCACACACAGCCCAGTCCACTCTGCTACGCACACACAGCCCAGTCCACTCTGCTACGCACACAGCCCAGTCCACTCTGCTACGCACACAGCCCAGTCCACTCTGCTACGCACACACATCCCAGTCCACTCTGCTACACACACAGCCCAGTCCACTCTGCTACACACACATAGCCCAGTCCACTCTGCTACACACACACCGAGCACAGTCCACTCTGCTACACACACACCGAGCAGTCCACTCTGCTACACACACACCGAGCAGTCCACTCTGCTACACACACACACACAGCCCAGTCCACTCTGCTACACACACACTGAGCACAGTCCACTCTGCTACACACACACATAGCCCAGTCCACTCTGCTGCACACACATAGCCCAGTCCACTCTGCTACACACACACAGCCCAGTCCACTCTGCTACATACACATAGCCCAGTCCACTCTGCTACATACACATAGCCCAGTCCACTCTGCTACATACACATAGCCCAGTCCACTCTGCTACATACACATAGCCCAGTCCACTCTGCTACATACACACAGCCCAGTCCACTCTGATACATACACACAGCCCAGTCCACTCTGATACATACACACAGCCCAGTCCACTCTGATACATACACACAGCCCAGTCCACTCTGCTACACACAAATAGCCCAGTCCACTCTTCTACACACACCGAGCACAGTCCACTCTGATACACACACCCAGAGCACAGTCTACTCTGCTACACACACCGAGCACAGTCCACTCTGCTACACACACCGAGCACAGTCCACTCTCCTACACACACCGAGCACAGTCCACTCTGCTAAACACACCCCGAGCACAGTCCACTCTGCTACACACCCCGAGCACAGTCCACTCTGCTAAACACACCCCGAGCACAGTCCACACTGCTACACACACCCCGAGCACAGTCCACACTGCTACACACACCCCGAGCACAGTCCACACTGCTACACACACCCCGAGCACAGTCCACTCTGCTACACACACCCCGAGCAGAGTCCACTCTGCTACACACACCCCGAGCACAGTCCACTCTGCTACACACACCCCGAGCACAGTCCACTCTGCTACACACACCCCGAGCACAGTCAACTCTGCTACACACACCCCGAGCACAGTCAACTCTGCTACACACACCCCGAGCACAGTCCACTCTGCTACACACACTTCCCCAGAAATCCCAGCAGCCTCCTGAGAATGTCTCTGGATATGCCAGGCTGGAGGAGGGGCACAGGATGATGGGGGTGAGGCTTCACCCTGATGGGAGTTTTGGTTCGTACTCCACTGGATGGACATCACCTGCTCTATGTCTACTATGGCAGTGTTTCCCAACCAGGGTGCCTCCAGCTGTTGCAAAACTACAACTCCCAGCATGCTGAGAGTTGTAGTTTTGCAACGGCTGGAGGCACCCCGGTTGGGAAACACTGCCATAGTAGACATAGAGCAGGTGATGTCCATCTATGGAGACATCAAGGGCAAGATTATAGCAGCAGAACAGAAGGGAATGGTGGGTTCAGGTTTATAGATTGTTTATATTTGCTGCAAGTTATCGGAAAGGTCAAAGTAATGGAAGAATATAGTGTCAGGGAATGAGGAAAGGACAATATTATATTATAGAGTGTAACTACAACTATATTACATTATACAGTGTAACTACAACTATATCATATTATACAGTGTAACTACAACTATATTATATTATACAATGTAACTACAACTATATTATATTATACAGTGTAACCTAACTACAACTATATTATATTATACAGTGTAACTACAACTATATCATATTATACAGTGTAACTACAACTATATTATATTATACAGTGTAACTACAACTATATTATATTATACAGTGTAACTACAACTATATTATATTATACAGTGTAACTACAACTATATTATATTATACAGTGTAACTACAACTATATTATATTATACAAAGTAACTACAACTATATTATATTATACAGTGTAACTACAACTATATTATATTATACAGTGTAACTACAACTATATTATATTATACAGTGTAACTGCAACTATATTATATTATACAGTGTAACTACAACTATATTATATTATACAGTGTAACTACAACTATATTATATTATACAGTGTAACTACAACTATATTATATTATACAAAGTAACTACAACTATATTATATTATACAGTGTAACTACAACTATATTATATTATACAGTGTTACTACAACTATATTATATTATACAGTGTAACTACAACTATATTATACAGTGTAACTACAACTATATTATATTATACAGTGTAACTACAACTATATCATATTATACAGTGTAACTACAACTATATTATATTATACAGTGTAACTACAACTATATTATATTATACAGTGTAACTACAACTATATTATATTATACAAAGTAACTACAACTATATTATATTATACAAAGTAACTACAACTATATTATATTATACAGTGTAACCACAACTATATTATACAGTGTAACTACAACTATATTATATTATACAGTGTAACTACAACTATATTATATTATACAGTGTAACTACAACTATATTATATTATACAGTGTAACTACAACTATATTATATTATACAGTGTAACCACAACTATATTATACAGTGTAACTACAACTATATTATATTATACAGTGTAACTACAACTATATTATATTATACAGTGTAACTACAACTATATTATATTATACAGTGTAACTACAACTATATTATATTATACAGTGTAACCACAACTATATTATATTATACAGTGTAACCACAACTATATTATATTATACAGTGTAACTACAACTGTATTATATTATACAGTGTAACTACAACTATATTATATTATACAGTGTAACCACAACTATATTATATTATACAGTGTAACTAACTACAACTATATTATACAGTGTAACTAACTACAACTATATTATACAGTGTAACTAACTACAACTATATTATATTATACAGTGTAACTAACTACAACTATATTATATTATACAGTGTAACTACAACTATTTTATATTATACAGTGTAACTACAACTATATTATATTATAAAGTGTAACTACAACTATATTATATTATAAAGTGTAACTACAACTATATTATATTATAAAGTGTAACTACAACTATATTATATTATACAGTGTAACTACAACTATATTATATTATACAGTGTAACTACAACTATATTACACAGTGTAACTACAACTATATTACACAGTGTAACTACAACTATATTATATTATACAGTGTAACTACCTACAACTATATTATACAGTGTAACTACAACTATATTATACAGTGTAACTACAATTATATTAAATTATACAGTGTAACTACAACTATATTATACAGTGTAACTACAACTATATTATATTATACAGTGTAACTACAACTATATTATATTATACAGTGTAACTACAACTATATTATATTATACAGTGTAACTACAACTATATTATATTATACAGTGTAACTACAACTATATTATATTATACAGTGCAACTACAACTATATTATACAGTGTAACTACAACTATATTATATTATACAGTGTAACTACAACTATATTATATTATACAGTGTAACTACAACAATATTATATCATACAATGTAACTACAACTATATTATACAGTGTAACTACAACTATATTATACAGTGTAACTACAATTATATTAAATTATACAGTGTAACTACAACTATATTATACAGTGTAACTACAACTATATTATATTATACAGTGTAACTACAACTATATTATATTATACAGTGTAACTACAACTATATTATATTATACAGTGTAACTACAACTATATTATATTATACAGTGTAACTACAACTATATTATATTATACAGTGTAACTACAACTATATTATATTATACAGTGTAACTACAACAATATTATATCATACAATGTAACTACAACTATATTATACAGTGTAACTACAACTATATTATATTATACAGTGTAAGTAACTACAACTATATTATATTATACAGTGTAACTAACTACAACTATATTATATTATACAGTGTAACCACAACTATATTATATTATACAGTGTAACTACAACTATATTATACAGTGTAACTACAACTATATTATATTATACAGTGTAACTACAACTATATTATATTATACAGTGTAACTACAACTATATTATATTATACAGTGTAACTACAACTATATTATACAGTGTAACTACAACTATATTATACAGTGTAACTACAACTATATTATATTATACAGTGTAACTACAACTATATTATATTATACAATGTAACTACAACTATATTATACAGTGTAACTACAACTATATTATATTATACAGTGTAAGTAACTACAACTATATTATATTATACAGTGTAACTACAACTATATTATATTACACAGTGTAACTACAACTATATTATATTATACAGTGTAACTACAACTATATATTATACAGTGTAACTACAACTATATTATATTATACAGTGTAACCACAACTATATTATATTATACAGTGTAACCACAACTATATTATATTATACAGTGTAACCACAACTATATTATATTATACAGTGTAAGTAACTACAACTATATTATATTATACAGTGTAACCACAACTATATTATATTATACAGTGTAACTAACCACAACTATATTATATTATACAGTGTAACTACAACTATATTATATCATACAGTGTAACTACAACTATATTATATTACACAGTGTAACTAACTACAACTATATTATATTATACAGTGTAACCACAACTATATTATATTATACAGTGTAACTACAACTATATTATACAGTGTAACTACAACTATATTATATTATACAGTGTAACTACAACTATATTATATTATACAGCGTAACTACAACTATATTATATTATACAGTGTTACTACAACTATATTATATTATACAGTGTAACTACAACTATATTATATTATACAGTGTAACCACAACTATATTATATTATACAGTGTAACCACAACTATATTATATTATACAGTGTAACTACAACTATATTATATTATACAGTGTAACTACAACTATATTATATTATACAGTGTAACTACAACTATATTATATTATACAATGTAACTACAACTATATTATACAGTGTAACTACAACTATATTATATTATACAGTGTAACTACAACTATATTATACAGTGTAAGTAACTACAACTATATTATATTATACAGTGTAACTACAACTATATTATATTATACAGTGTAACTACAACTATATCATATTATACAGTGTAACTACAACTATTATATTATACAGTGTAACTACAACTATTATATTATACAGTGTAACTACAACTATATTATATTATACAATGTAACTACAACTATATTATATTATACAGTGTAACTACAACTATATTATATTATACAGTGTAACTACAACTATATTATACAGTGTAAGTAACTACAACTATATTATATTATACAGTGTAAGTAACTACAACTATATTATATTATCGGTGTAACTACAACTATATTATATTATACAGTGTAAGTAACTACAACTATATTATATTATACAGTGTAACTACAACTATATCATATACAGTGTAACTACAACTATATTATATTATACAGTGTAATTACAACTATATTATATTATACAGTGTAACTACAACTATATTATATTATACAGTGTAACTACAACTATTATATTATACAGTGTAACTACAACTATTATATTATACAGTGTAACTACAACTATATTATATAATACAATGTAACTACAACTATATTATATTATACAGTGTAACTACAACTATATGATATTATACAGTGTAACTACAACTATATGATATTATACAGTGTAACTACAACTATATGATATTATACAGTGTAACTACAACTATATGATATTATACAGTGTAACTACAACTATATGATATTATACAGTGTGACTACAACTATATGATATTATACAGTGTAAGTAACCAGGGCTGTGGAGTCAGAGTCGAGAAGTCGGACGAAATTATGGGTACAGGGAGTCGGCAAACAATGCACCGACTCCTACTAAATTTAGATTGGAATAAAAAAGAAAAAAAAGCAAGTTTAAATGTCCCAATTCACAAAAAGTTATAATTAATGACTTCTCTACTGTAAGAATAAAGATCAATGCATGCAGTGCCTCACGTAACCGCACAACGAACACGTTAAGTGACCGTGAAGAAGCATGCTTTTAATGTGCTTCATTATATGGCACACAGCGCACAATTAGGAGCAGCAATACTTATACTTTCCATAGTGTTGTGTTCTGCTGTTACAGGGAACCCATGGGTAACCTAGCCTCTCACTGATGTTTTTTGCAGGACTAGAGACACTTGTATAAGTGAAGGGAATGGAGGGTCAATAGTTCAAGACTGAAGCTGTAAACCATTGGAAAAACTGCTGCCATTCAGCTAAGGCTATAAAAACTTGTAAACTCGATTGTTTGCTTAAAAGGGGTACTCCACCCCTAGACATCTTATCCCCTATCCAAAGGATAGGGGATAAGATGTCAGATCGGCGGGACCCCCAGGATCGCCGCTGTGGCACTGCG
The DNA here is from genome assembly GCF_029499605.1 of Hyla sarda. Classification (NCBI taxonomy): domain Eukaryota; kingdom Metazoa; phylum Chordata; class Amphibia; order Anura; family Hylidae; genus Hyla; species Hyla sarda. The sequence goes on along the minus strand of NC_079194.1, from coordinate 301,432,482 downwards.
CTATCATTAATGCACAAAGGGAGTTCACTCTGCGCGTAATGACGGGCAATACAGGGGCCAGAGCATCGTTACGTCATGGCTCCACCCCTCGTGACATCATGGCCGGCCCCCTCAATACAAGTCTATGGGAGGGGGCGTGGTGGTCATCACGCCCCATGCCATAGACTTGCATTAAGGGGGTGGGCCGTGATGTCACGAGGGGCGGAGCCATGACATCACGCTGCTCCGTCCCCAGTATCGCCCGTCATTACGCACAGAGCGAATTCGCTCTGTGCAGTAATGATAGTGCGGTGCCGCAGCGGCGATCCCAGGGATCCCCAGCAGCTGGACCCCGGCGATCTGACATCTTATCCCCTATCCTTTGGGTAAGGGATAAGATGTATAGGGGCGGAGTACCCCTTTAAACATGACTATGGGATTCTACTAGGGAAATCATGTTTTATAATAAATGCCCCTTCCTGGATCCTCCCACTGCCCTATCTTCAGCAGCAGATCAGCACACAAACTGTTCAATACAGTAGACAGTTGGCTTCCCAGCCAGTAGTCCTGTGGTAATGACATGTATGTTGCCTTTCTTTCCTTCAAGGAATGTATAAAATAAATTTGCATATTAATACAGAGGAGTCAGAGTCGGAAGTACAAAAAACTGCGGAGTCGGAACATTTATCTACCGACGCCACAGCCCTGTAAGTAACAAGTATATTATATTATACAGTGTAACTACAACTATATTATATTATACAGTGTAACTACAACTATATTATATTATACAGTGTAACTACAACTATATTATATTATACAGTGTAACTACAACTATATTATATTATACAGTGTAACTACAACTATATTATATTATACAGTGTAACTACAACTATATTATATTATACAGTGTAACTACAACTATATTATATTATACAGTGTAACTACAACTATATTATATTATACAGTGTAACTACAACTATATTATACAGTGTAACTACAACTATATTATATTATACAGTGTAACTACAACTATATTATATTACACAGTGTAACTACAACTATATTATATTACACAGTGTAACTACAACTATATTATATTACACAGTGTAACTACAACTATATTATATTATACAGTGTAACTACAACTATATTAGATTATAGAGTATAAGTAACTACAACTATATTATATTATACAGTGTAACTACAACTATATTATATTATACAGTGTAACTACAACTATATTATATTATACAGTGTAACTACAACTATATTATATTATACAGTGTAACTACAACTATATTACATTTTGCAGTTTAACGACAACTATATTATATTATACAGTGTAACTACAACTATATTATATTATACAGTGTAAGTAACTACAACTATATTATATTATACAATGTAAGTAACTACAACTATATTATACAGTGTAACTACAACTATATTATATTATACAGTGTAACCACAACTATATTACATTTTGCAGTGTAACCACAACTATATTACATTTTGCAGTGTAACCACAACTATATTATACAGTGTAACTACAACTATATTATACAGTGTAACTACAACTATATTATATTATACAGTGTAACCACAACTATATTATATTATACAGTGTAACTACAACTATATTATATTATACAGTGTAACTACAACTATATTATATTATACAGTGTAACTACAACTATATTATATTATACAGTGTAACTACAACTATATTATATTATACAGTGTAACTACAACTATATTATATTATACAGTGTAACTACAACTATATTATATTATACAGTGTAACTACAACTATATTATATTATACAGTGTAACTACAACTATATTATATTATACAGTGTAACTACAACTATATTATATTATACAGTGTAACTACAACTATATTATATTATACAGTGTAACTACAACTATATTATACAGTGTAACTACAACTATATTATATTATACAGTGTAACTACAACTATATTATATTACACAGTGTAACTACAACTATATTATATTACACAGTGTAACTACAACTATATTATATTACACAGTGTAACTACAACTATATTATATTATACAGTGTAACTACAACTATATTATATTATAGAGTATAAGTAACTACAACTATATTATATTATACAGTGTAACTACAACTATATTATATTATACAGTGTAACTACAACTATATTATATTATACAGTGTAACTACAACTATATTATATTATACAGTGTAACTACAACTATATTACATTTTGCAGTTTAACGACAACTATATTATATTATACAGTGTAACTACAACTATATTATATTATACAGTGTAAGTAACTACAACTATATTATATTATACAATGTAAGTAACTACAACTATATTATACAGTGTAACTACAACTATATTATATTATACAGTGTAACCACAACTATATTACATTTTGCAGTGTAACCACAACTATATTACATTTTGCAGTGTAACCACAACTATATTATACAGTGTAACTACAACTATATTATACAGTGTAACCACAACTATATTATATTATACAGTGTAACTACAACTATATTATATTATACAGTGTAACTACAACTATATTATATTATACAGTGTAAGTAACTACAACTATATTATATTATACAGTGTAACTACAACTATATTATATTATACAGTGTAACTACAACTATATTACAATTTGCAGTGTAACTACAACTATATTATATTATACAGTGTAACTACAACTATATTATACAGTGTAACTACAACTATATTATACAGTGTAACCACAACTATATTATATTATACAGTGTAACTACAACTATATTATATTATACAGTGTAACTACAACTATATTATATTATACAGTGTAAGTAACTACAACTATATTATATTATACAGTGTAACTACAACTATATTATATTATACAGTGTAACTACAACTATATTATATTATACAGTGTAACTACAACTATATTATATTATACAGTGTAAGTAACTACAACTATATTATATTATACAGTGTAACTACAACTATATTATATTATACAGTGTAACTACAACTATATTACAATTTGCAGTGTAACTACAACTATATTACATTATACAGTGTAACTATAACTATATTATATTATACAGTGTAACTACAACTACATTATATTATACAAAGTAACTACAACTATATTATATCATACAGTGTAACTACAACTATATTATATTATACAGTGTAACTACAACTATATTATATTATACAGTGTAACTACAACTATATTATATTATACAGTGTAACTACAACTATATTATATTATACAAAGTAACTACAACTATATTATATCATACAGTGTAACTACAACTATATTATATTATACAGTGTAACTACAACTATATTATATTATACAGTGTAACTACAACTATATTATATTATACAGTGTAACTACAACTATATTATATTATACAGTGTAACTACAACTATATTATATTATACAGTGTAACTACAACTATATTATATTATACAAAGTAACTACAACTATATTATATCATACAGTGTAACTACAACTATATTATATTATACAGTGTAACTACAACTATATTATATTATACAGTGTAAGTAACTACAACTATATTGTATCACACTGTGCTCTAAATAGAGGAAGGTTTGCTGTGTCTGTCAGCGTAGTGTCCAGAGCATGGAGGCGCTACCAGGAGACAGGCCAGTACATCAGGAGACGTGGAGGAGGAGGCGGTAGGAGGCAACAACCCAGCAGCAGGGCAGCTAACTCCGCCTTTGTGCAAGGAGGAGCAGGAGGAGCACTGCCAGAGCCCTGCAAAATGACCTCCAGCAGGACACAAATGTGCATGTGTCCACTCAAATGGTCAGAAACAGACTCCATGAGGGTGGTATGAGGGCCCAACGTCCACAGGTGGGGGTTGTGCTTACAGCCCAACACCGTGCAGGACATTTGTCATTTGCCAGAGAAGCCCAAGTGCTTGCCAGCCCCCATGTGCTTGCCAGAGGTATCCTGTCTGCCATTAGGTACCGAGATGAGATCCTCAGACCCCTTGTGAGACCATATGCTGGTGCGGTTGGCCCTGGGTTCCTCCTAATACAAGACAATGCTAGACCTCATGTGGCTGGAGTGTGTCAGCAGTTCCTACAAGAGGAAGGCATTGATGCTATGGACTGGCCGCCCGTTCCCCCTGAATCCGATTGAGCACATCTGGGACGTCTCACTTAGTCCAGGTCTGGGAGGACATCCCCCAGGAGACCATCCTCCACGTCATCAGGAGCATGCCCAGGCGTTGTAGGGAGGTCATACGGGCATGTGGAGGCCACACACACTACTGAGCCTCATTGGGACTTGTTTTAAGGACATTACATAAAGTTGGATCAGCCTGTAGTGGGGTTTTCCACTGTGATTTTGAGTGTGACTCCATATCCAGACCTCCATGGGTTGATAAATTTAATTTCCATTGATAATTTTTGTGTGATTTTGTTGTCAGCGCATTCAACGTAAAGACGAAAGGATTTCATATGATTAGTTCATTCATTCAGATCTAGGACTTGTTATCTTAGTGTTCCCTTTATTTTTTTGAGTAGTATATATTGGAAAGAACAACAACACTGTATTGCCTTACAGTGGTTTCGTATACAATGTTTTCTTGGAAAAAATATCACTGCAGTTTTTTATACAATATTTTCAGCTAAAGCAGAACTGGATCAGCTGAACCTAGAGCATGCTGGGAGTTGTAGTTTGAGCTGGAGAGGCTCAGGTTGGATATCATTGCTCTCTTATAAGAAGTGTTCACACCCATTAGTCACATCCACTACAACCCAATACAATGATGATTTATCATCACTAAGGAAACTGCTACATCGTGCAAAGTCAGCAGTCGCCTACATGGGTGTCCGACCTGCGCTGCCCCTTCAGCTCCTTCCTGAAGAACAAAGCATCAGAAACCATAAAACCCCATGATAGAAATCCTCCTATATTAAGTAACCGAGAGCACGGGGTCAAGATAAGCAGTAACCCATTGATAGTACCTCGGAGGCAATATACAGAACTGACACGATTCACTATACTTCATACTAATAAGCAAATCTAGAGGGCTCTACATATATCTTAGTGTATAGATACCGCCACAGGCGGACAATGACCACGATACTCAATGGCAATCACAAAGTATCTACTGGTAAAGGCCATAAAGACCATAATACTAAGGGGCAAACATAATGGCCTTCATTTACTCAAGTCTTTTTCTCGGTTCTAGCGCCTAAATTTTAGTCGCACCATCTGTGCAACTATTTATGCGACCAAATTTTACGCCACACAACTGACACTTCAGAAACCACCTGCAGTGTTTTTTTTTCTCTCTCAAATGGGCGTTTTGCCAAAAAAAAAACTAAAAATACTCAGAGTACTCCCAAAATAACTCGAGAAAAAGTGTGAGTTTGCCTCACACAATAACCGACAGCCAAGAGGCCGAGTGAAATTTTAAAAAAAACGGAGCGATTTCTAACAAGGGGCTGTTTGCCATTGTGTTTTGTGTGAAAGTAACTTGTTTTATTACCTGAAAACATTTTGTACAGTTAAACACTTTTATGAATAAAATATTGAATGCTTTTGTGATGGTTAATGTTAAATTTTTTTTTTTCCTTTTTAACACATTTGCAATATTAGGTTAAAATCTATTTAACACCCAAGCTGATAAACAAGGATAATTGTTGTAATGTTTCACAAATTATAATACGTGAATGCTTTTGATTCATGGAAACATTTTTTAAACAAACAAGTCTAAACCATTTTGACTCACACCAGTAATTTCTTAAGCTCGGAGTTTGTGCGACACAATTGACTAATGCGACACAAAAAAACGTGCGACAGAAGAAAAAAAATGTGCGACGGAATAGTAAAGAAGCTTGAAAAAAAAAAAAAAAAAGACGAGTGATATTCAAATCACTCCAGAATAAAACACTCCAATCTTAGTAAATCAGGACCAATGTATCTACTAGTAAAGGCCATACATACTATGATACTCAAGGGCAATCACAATGTATCTACAGTGGTCCCTCAACATACGATGGTAATCCGTTCCAAACGGACCATCGTTTGTTGAAACCATCGTATGTTGAGGGATCCGTGCAATGTAAAGTATAGGACAGTGGTCTAGAACCTGCGGACCTCCAGATGTTGCAAAACTACAACACCCAGCATGCCCGGACAGCCGTTGGCTGTCCGGGCATTCTGGGTGTTGTAGTTTTGCAACATCTGGAGGTCCGCAGGTTGTAGACCACTGTTAGAGGATGTTGTACTCACCTGTCCCCGCCGCTCCGGACCGTCACCACTCGTCACCGCTGCTCGGATGTCACCGTCCATTGCTGTCACCGTGTCCCCGACGCTCCGGTAAGGCCTCTTCTTCCCCGGGATCCTCGCTCTCCGTCGCCGTCATCACGTCGCTACGCACACCGCTCCTATTGGATGACGGGACGGCGTGCGTAGCGACGTGATGACGGCGATGGAGAGCACTGACGATGCAGGGGATCCCGAAGAGGACGCGCTGAAGCCCCGAGGACAGGTAAGTGATCGTCAGCGGACCACACGGGGCACCATAAACGGCTATTCGGTGTCAGCTGAAGCAGTCAGCGCTGCCAGATAGCCGTTTATGCGATGACCCCGTCATAAAAAAACATTGTATGTTGATCTTCCTCCCGAAGTTTAGTAGAAAGTTGTAGAACTTTTCATTATGCAAATGGGAGCAGGGCGATTCCGTGAAACCAACCCGAGGGTGCAGATTTTATGAGATTCTGCAGTTCGACAGCCACTTTGCCCTAGGCCTGGCCAGAAGCCCAGTTAGGTCCTACATTGACCTCTACTTCTTTCCAGGTTCTGTTCGGGAATTGTTCATTTTACATCCACTCCTGGGAAAGCTGGGTGACAACAAATATGGACTCCAATGCTGTCCACCTATCTGTCATCCAGCTTTTCCATAGCCCTGATAGACAAATCTGTGTGTCCATATCAGTGTTTCCGATGCAGTGTGCTATTAGCTGTCGCAAAACTACAACTCCCAGCATGCCCGGACAGCCTAAGGCTTTGTACAGGAGTCCCATAGCTTCACCCTAGGACCTTGTTGGGCTTCCGGCCAGGCCTAGGACAAAGCTAAACTGCAGAATCTAAAGCAGTGTTTCCCAACCAGTGTGCCTCCAGCAGTTGCAAAACTACAAATCCCAGCATACCCGGACAACCAAAAAGACTTTACACAGGAGCCCCACAGCCCCTAGGATCATATTGGGCTTCCGGCCAGGACTAGGAAAAAGTCAAACTGCAGAATCTAAAGCAGTGTTTCCCAACCAGTGTGCCTCCAGCTGTTGCAAAACTACAACTCCCAGCATGCCCGGACAGCCGTTGGCTGTCCGGGCCTGCTGGGAGTTGTAGTTTTGCAACACTTGGAAACACACTGGTTCTGAAAACACTGTATATAATTATACACCCCCTGCTACACAATTGCCATTCAGGACTTTTGGAAAGCTGAATGTCACATGCAAGGGGTTAAACGCGACTTGGGACATGACATTGTGTTTTCACCTCGGATTGGTCGTGACCGTATCAGCGATTTTCATATATGGAGTAGCTCCATGGAACTCGGTGGTATAAATCTCCCGGTCAGATAAAGTCTTTTCCCTATAAAAGGTAAAGCTCGCAATCATAAAGATGTGATCGGCCGCGAGTGAATGAGATTTTTTATAGGACGGAGCTTATCGCCCTCGTACAAAGCCCCTCACGGGAGAATCTGACAAATGAACATATCTCACGGCTGTCAGGGGGCGCAGATAAAGACGCCGCTCCGCCTCCTTCTCTACCGCGCCAGGAACAAAATAAGAGCTTATAATTATTCAAAACATCTTCCGGGGTCAAGATGCTTATAAGACACTCGAATTATGAGGTGGAGTAGGGGTCCTCCAGACAGGCAGAGGGATACAGCCTCCATACTGATTCAACTGAGGAGAGGGGGGTCTTCAGGACTGGTGCAATCTCCTTACTACTAGGGTAAAACACTAACAAACCTCCTCCTCATGCAATCTCCTTACTACTGGGGTGACACACTGTAACAAACCTCCTCCTCATGTAATCTCCTTACTACTGGGGTGACACACTGTAACAAACCTCCTCCTCATGTAATCTCCTTACTACTGGGGTGACACACTGTAACAAACCTCCTCCTCATATAATCTCCTTACTACTGGGACGACACACTGTAACAAACCTCCTCCTCATGTAATCTCCTTACTAGCGGGGTGACACACTATAACAAACCTCCTCCTCATATAATCTCCTTACTACTGGGATGACACACTGTAACAAACCTCCTCCTCATGTAATCTCCTTACTAGCGGGGTGACACACTGTATCCGCCACTGAGCAGCCCTCAGGGGGCGCCATCACATTAGGGACATCCTTGTGTCCCGAAAGATCTTTTCAGGACACAAGGATGTCCCAGTTACCTTTCTGCTGCCCCGTCTTGACTTTAAAATTGCAGGATCCGCCAGGAGGTAGCGCACGAAGGGACGTCACTGACGTCCTGTGCGTGCGCCCATAGGAATGGAGGAGCGGAGCATCGAGGAGGAGGATGCGCGCGCATGGTAAATTACCTGTACGTCATCTTCAGTGCTCCGACCACCGCTCCTCCAAATCCGGGACCTACTGCTATGGCCTATAGTCCATAGCAGTAGATTGCGACCCCTGACAGGACAAGCGGCGGACGAAGCACTGAGGTGGGGCAGTACACTGTATATGACTGAAGGCTATATGTCTGTGGGGGAAATATACTGCACCTAATGTGGGGGGGGGGGGGAACTGTACTGCACCTAATGTGGGGGGGGGGGGGACTGTACTGCACCTAATGTGGGGGGGGGGGGGAACTGTACTGCACCTAATGTGGGGGGGAACTGTACTGCACCTAATGTGGGGGGGAACTGTACTGCACCTAATGTGGGGGGGAACTGTACTGCACCTAATGTGGGGGGGAACTGTACTGCACCTAATGTGGGGGGGGGAACTGTACTGCACCTAATGTGGGGGGGGACTGTACTGCACCTAATGTGGGGGGGGGACTGTACTGCACCTAATGTGGGGGGGAACTGTACTGCACCTAATGTGGGGGGGAACTATACTGCACCTAATGTGGGGGGGAACTATACTGCACCTAATGTGGGGGGAACTATTCTGCACCTAATGTGGGGGGGGGGGGAACTATACTGCACCTAATGTGGGGGAACTATACTGCCAACCTAATGTGGGGGGAACTATACTTCACCTAATGTGGAAGACTATACTGCACCTAATGTGTGGGGGGGGGGGGGGACTATATTGCACCTAATGTGGGGGGGGGGGGGGGGGGACTATATTGCACCTAATGTGGGGGAACTATACTGCACCTAATGTGGGGGAACTATACTGCACCTAATGTGGGGGAACTATACTGCACCTAATGTGGGGGAACTATACTGCACCTAATGTGCGGGAACTATACTGCACCTAATGTGCGGGAACTATACTGCCAATCTAATGTGGGGAAACTATACAAAAATATAAGATTGTGCTATTCCCTATAACTATTATTTTTCTGTATACGGGGATGTATGAGGGTAACTTTTTGCGCTGTGATTTGTAGTTTTTATCGGTACCATTTTTGTTTTGATGGGACTTTTCAATTACTTTTTAGATATTTTTTTATGGTATTTGAAGTGACCAAACATGTGCAAATCTGGTTAGGGCACTATTACGACTTTTGGGGCCCCACTTTTGATTTTGCCCAGGGCCACGCTAAGCCTAAAACCGGCCCTGTCTACAATCCTGTATGGTACACCTCTGATGATGTGTATCCATCCTAGAAATATTACATCACAGATCTCCTGTGTGTGTATATATATATATATATATATATATATATATATATATATATATATTCCATTTATGATTATACAGGCACAGACCAGAATTCTCAGTCTGTCTCTATTCTTTGTTACTTGGCAAGATCGCCCTCTTTTGTTCACTGGTTGCAACTGCAGGACACAAATTTCAAACTATTGAGAAATGTAATTGACTAAGGGCTCGTTCACATTAATGTCTTTCTCCATTCTCAAATCCATTTGAGCCTTTGGCAGATGGCTGTAAATAGGTGCCTCCAGCTATTGCAAAACTACAACTCCCAGCATGCCCGGACAGCCAACGGCTGTCCGGGCATGCTGGGAGTTGTAGTTTTGCAACATCTTAAAGGGGTACTCCGGTAGAAAACTTTTTCTTTTTTTTTTTTTTTTATCAACTGGTGCCAAAAAGTTAAACAGATTTGTAAATTAAAAAGGACAGTGCAGCTCACAATTTTCCAGCCGAGGTATAGTGATTAACACCTACACCAGGTGCACGAATTACGGAAGAAAAAGAAAAAATGCAATCACCACCTCAAGGCTAGTCTCCGATAATCTGATACATGATGGGCAAAAGGAGTTAGATAGAATACGTGCTTCAATTTTTGATGAAAAATTAACAAAATGTATTTATTAACAAAGACAGATAAAAATATCTAAACAAGTAAAATAAATATAAAATATAATAATAATAAAATATAAATATAATAAAATATAATAATAAAATATGGCATCCACAAAAAACATTAAATCAGTAAGATGATATATATATATATATATATATATATATATATATATATATATATATGATTGCTGCCAAACCTCCCGCAGCCAGACACCGGAATATCACCGTCCTGCAAGTGGACCTGAGAAAATGTACCGCAGGTAACATCACCAGCCGGTAAATATATTTATCCATTCGGACTGGGAGACATTATTGCACATTGACTTTTCATTATTCCGATTCATCAGATGCCGGACTATTAAATTAACCTGCATTCACTATTTATTCTCAGTGCGGGACTCTACACCTTTCCACAAGGGCCCTGTGGTATTAGGTTTGGCAGCAATCTATATATATACCATCTTACTGATTGCATGTTTTTTGTGGATGCCATATTTTATTATTATTATATTTCATTATAATATTTTACTATTATATTTTATTTTATTATTATATTTATTTTACCGTACTTGTTTAGATATTTTTATCTCTTTGTTATGAAATAAATTTTGCAAATTTTTCATCAAAAATTGAAGCACGTATTCTATCTAATTCCTTTTGCCCATCATGTATCAGATTTGTAAATTACTTCTATTTAAAAAAAAAATCTTAATTCTTCCAGTACTTATTAGCTGCTGAATACTACAGAGGAAATTCTTTTCTTTTTGGAACACAGAGCTCTCTGCTGACATCACAGGCACAGTGCTCTCTGCTGACACCTCTTAGGAACTGTCCAGAGCAGCATATATGTTTGCTATGGGGATTTTCTCCTACTCTGGACAGTTCTTAAAATGGACAGAGGTGTCAGCAGAGAGCACTGTGGTCATGATGTCACCAGAGAGCTCTGTGTTCCAAAAAGAAAATCATTTGTAGTGTTCACCAGCTAATAAGTACTGGAAGGATTAAGATTTTTTAATAGAAGTCATTTACAAATCTGTTTAACTTTCTGGCACCAGTTGATAAAAAAAAAAAAGTTTTCCACCAGAGTACCCCTTTACGAACCACAGTTTGTAGACCACTACTCTCTAATAGAGGAACATGATGTCAGTAAGAAAGTCTGGAGCAGAGTACCACAGAGAAGAGGTGTCAAGCTGGTATAATAGAAGGTTCCCTGAACAAATGTGTGTGGGCATGCATATAGTGCTTAGGATAACCCATTGTTCATAGCTGAACCTGAAACAAACATAAAAAGAAAACATATATAAAATAAGGCATTTACCAACCAACACCCAATCAACAGGTCCCACAGGGTTTCTAGTAGGACACTGCACTTGTGCGGAAATCACATGGATTACACAATGCTTGCATTTTGAGCGGCCAGAAACGCGCCCAGACGTCTGCCCCCGTGGTTCTCGCAGAACGGCCTCTAATTCGGAAGTTTTGCTTAAATTGAAAGAGACATTTCAGGCCCGGGTGAGGTCACGAACCCTAATCTAAATAAGAACGGCGAAGATTAAACCTTATCTGGAGCGAAGACGTCTCCAAGACAACACATTAATTTCTTGTAATTTTGCGACTGTGTTGATATTAGAGAGCTGGCGAATCCTCGACCTGACAAATGTTAACGTGTCACCCCCCACCCCCCCCTGATCTTTTTCCTTCACCCCGACAGGCTGTCATAGAGCGGCGGTCAATCTGGAGATGACGATAAGACGCGGCACTGAAGGTAAATATGAATTCCATTTAAATGAGTGATGTAAACATCTAAATGATGATATTTAATGGAAAACAGGGGTATACACGTTAGACCACCAGAGAAAGGGGGACCAATGACAATTTTAACACAAATGTTGGCAATAGGGGGGGGAACTGTACTGCACACCTAATGTGGGGGAACAGTACTGCACACCTAATGTGGGGGAACTGTACTGCACACCTAATGTCCTGCACATTAGGTGTGCAGTACAGTTCCCCCACATTAGGTGTGCAGTACAGTTAATCTGGGGGAACTACAACCTAATGTGGGGAACTATACTGTACCTAATGTGGGGGTGCTCCGTCTTCCAGGCAGCCTTAATCTGGCCTTGAGAGAGATGTAGGGAAAAAAACATGACCTTTGCCAGTTGGCGCTGCCAGTTTCCTATCCTTAGGATATGTTAATAGAAACAATAAACAGGGTGGTAGTGGAGGGCGTGTTTCAGGGGTGTTCTCTACCTTCCTCAGGGCACTTACAGTAAATCTGATCTGAGGAAGGGAGGGAACACCCTCGAAACACATCCTCCACTATCCCGTTTATTGTTTTATGCACTTGTGTGTCATTGGCCCCTTGATCTGAATTTTTATGCTGGACTTAGGTGAATTCGTGAATTGGCCCTTAGGCTCTAGGACGCGGGAGCTATATCTAGGTCTGCACCCAAAGAAATTAGGGTGGAGGGGGTTGTCTCATGGGTCATAAACTACTGGGAGGGGCAGCTTGATTTCCTTTTCTTCTATGGCTTACACAGCAATTCTGCACAAATTTCGGAATTCTGTCGAAATTGCGCCAGAATTGCGCCAGAATTCTATGTTCTCTAAAAACAAAATTCTGCCAAAATTCAAGCCCCATTTAAGTTCAATGGGATTTCGCCCGAAATTCCGTAAAATTAAGAGACCGGACATATTTTTGCCGAATGCGGAATTTCCGTGGCAGCAATTTTCCGGAAAGGAAATTCCGCTGTCTGAATGGAATAGCACTGAATCTGATGTGCAGTAAATTCCAGTGGAATCTCCGGGGGAATTCCACGTCGAAATTCCGCCGTGTGGACATGGAACAGCACTCAGGAGCCCAGGAAAGATGAATGACACCCTCACCCGCCACCCAGCTTTCCTAGGAACAGAAACAGCTTGAAAGAAGAGTTTGACTCCATCACTTAGTACAAGTGCACAGATGTGCGTTCTGCTGAACTGACCGTAATGCTGGTAATTGTAGTTCACCACTGCAGACGACATCCTAGGCAGATCGGGAATCCTCGGCTCCAGCTTGTTGTAACAACCTTGTCCTTAAATGTCCCGGCTGATTGCAGCAAACTCATTACGGTTAGATTATGGAAGGAAACCTCCAGGCATTACAACTGCAGATGAAATAACCGATATATATTTGTATATATCACTGTGCGGTATCATTATAGTCTACACCCGGCGCTAATGGCAGAGAATCATCATTATGGGTCCTATACTAAAACACATTACAAGGTATTCAGTAATAAGGATCATGGGGTCCAGATTATACAGAGCAGTGTTTTCCAACCAGCGTGCCTCCAGCTGGTGCAAAACTACAACTCCCAGCATGCACGGACAGCCGTTGGCTGTCCGGGCATGCTGGGAGTTGTAGTTTGGCAACAGCTGGAGGCTCCATGGTTGGAAAACACTGACTGATGTGTACGATGGCCTCTTGATCCTCTATTGACTCTGGATGTCAGAGGAGAGAAGGGTCAGGGAAGTGTCCTCCTGCAGAATACATGTGCTAGTGTATGCTAGGGAGTTGAAGCATGCTGGGAGTTGTAGTTTAGAAACAGCTGGAGGCACACTGGTTGGAAAACACTGATCTATGTGTATGATGGTTTTTCAAATCTCTGTTGACTCTGGATGTCAGAGGAGGGAAGGGTCGGGCAAGTGTCTCCCTGCAGAATACATGTGCTAGTGTATGTGAGGAGTGCATGCTGGGAGTTGTAGTTTTGAAACAGCTGGAGGCACCTTGGTTGGGAAACACTGATCTATGTGTGCAATGGCCTCTCGACTTTCTGTTGACTCTGGATGTCAGAGGAGAGAAGGGTCGGGCAAGTGTCTCCCTGCAGAATACATGTGATAGTGTATGTGGGGATTGGGATTGCAATGTGCTAGTGTATGTGGGGATTGGGATTGCATGCTGGGAGTTGTAGTTTAGCAACAGCTGGAGGCCCACTGGTTTGGAAACACTGATCTATGTGTATGATGGCCTCTTGACTCTGGATGTCAGAGGAGAGAAGGGTCGGGCAAGTGTCCCCCTGCAGAATACATGTGCTAGTGTATGTAAGGATGGGGAGTGCATACTGGGAGTTGTAGTATTGCAACAGCTGGAGGCATGCCGGTTGGAAAACACTGCTCCATGTGTACGATGGTTTTTAAAATCTCTGTTGACTCTGGATGTCAGAGGAGAGAAGGGTCAGGCAAGTGTCCCCCTGCAGAATACATGAGCTAGTGTATATAGGGATGGGGAGTGCATACTGGGAGTTGTAGTTTTGAAAACAGCTGGAGGCACCCTGGTTGGGAAACACTGATCTATGTGTACGATGGCCTCTCAACTTTCTGTTGACTCTGGATGTCAGAGGAGAGAAGGGTCGGGCAAGTGTCCCCCTGCAGAATAAATGTGCTAGTGTATACGGGGAAGGAGCATGCATGATGGGAGTTGTAGTTTTGTAACGTTCAGAGGCACCCTGGTTGGGAAAGATTGATATAGAAGGTAGATCTGTACCAAGATAGTGATGATCTAGTATTTCTATTTACGCATTCGCCATTCCATGCACAAGTATCCCCGTAGCCCCTATCAGACTAGCGTTGCTTTTAGCCTTATATATAAGTGTGATATTGTTTATACGGTGGTTTTCTCGCCTCATCCTATAAATAAGTCATCATGATCCTGTCACTACACATTACTGTCAATCCGTATATCGGGGATACGGCTATGATACAATGTGACAACGAAACCTGTCAGACTCAGCTCCTGGATAAATGGTAACATCGCCCACTGTAACCCGAAATAATCATTCTGTGTATTTCACAAAATAAGAGTAAAAAATTGTTTGAGAAATGCCAAATATAAGAGTGCAGGGGAGATGTAAATGGCAAAATATCGGGAAATGGAAATTTTCTACAAGAATATAACTACTATAATACTGCCTCCTATATACAAGAATATAACTACTATAATACTGCTCCTATATACAAGAATATAACTACTATAATACTGCTCCTATACACAAGAATATAACTACTATAATACTGCTCCTATATACAAGAATATAACTACTATAATACTGCTCCTATATACAAGAATATAACTACTATAATACTGCCTCCTATACACAAGAATATAACTACTATAATACTGCCTCCTATACACAAGAATATAACTACTATAATACTGCCCCTATACACAAGAATATAACTACTATAATACTGCCTCCTATATACAAGAATATAACTACTATGATACTGCCTCCTATATACAAGAATATAACTACTATGATACTGCCTCCTATATACAAGAATATAACTACTATAATACTGCTCCTATATACAAGAATATAACTACTATAATGGCATACAAGGAGATTTACACCAGGCACTGCCTACTCGCTAATTCTTGCTGCTCCGGACTGTCGGAATGATGAACTGCTCTAGTGTGTACACCTCGCGGGGAGCGTCTACGTCTGACAGGCAAACAGTTCCATATGATATTCATCAAAGAGAAAAAGAATAGACGGACGACTCACCCAGGTGCAGTAAAAAATTCTTCTTTATTTTCATGAAGTTTTCGTATATCCACGGCAGAGCAGTACAGGGGGGTTATCGGGGGGATGCAGGGTGCGGGTGTGCAACAATTGTATCGCTCGTTCACTGAGCTTCTTCTGGCTTCCCACTGCTCTGCCGTGGATATACGAAAACTTCATGAAAATAAAGAAGAATTTTTTACTGCACCTGGGTGAGTCGTCCGTCTATTCTTTTTCTCTTTGATGAATAACTACTATAATACTGCTCCTATATACAAGAATATAACTACTATAATACTGCCCCCTATATACAAGAATATAACTACTATAATACTGCCCCCTATATACAAGAATATAACTACTATAATAGCAAATTGAGAAAAAGGTTGCTTCTGCACTCACCCTTCTTGCGCTGCTTCACTGTGTCACTGAGTTAGTCCATGTACGTCCGGCCGCTGTACGGGAGATGATACGGAGAGATCGCTGCAGCCGGAGCTGAGCGGTGACAGCTACGAGCTCGTTTCGCGGTTAAAACCGCTTCTTCGGGCCTCACCTCGTGTCTGTCTGAGCGCATCCTTTATCTGGGCGCTCCTATGACGTCATCCTCGGTAGGAGGAGACTAGTGTTACCTGTTCAGGTACGTGATTGACATTCACAAAAAATGTTTTCAAAGTGAATAAAAACAAAGAAGTTGCAATAAGAATATAAAGATGTGTAAGGGGGGAGTGAGATAAATTCAAGCAAAAAAGGGAAATTTAATGTACACGTGGACGCGGGTGAGGCCCGAAGAAGCGGTTTTAACCGCGAAACGAGCTCGTAGCTGTCACCGCTCAGCTCCGGATGCAGCGATCTCTCCGTATCATCTCCCGTACAGCGGCCGGCCGTACATGGACTAACTCAGTGACACAGTGAAGCAGCGCAAGAAGGGTGAGTGCAGAAGCAACCTTTTTCTCAATTTGCTATTTTGGACATTGTTCTCTCCTGCTTTTTTGCACCACCCCGCTCCATACCTCCGACATCCCCTGTCACAGTGTACACACTCCCGGATATTGTGGGTGACCGCGGTGCGGTCCTATCTCTCTATCTCCCCTCCACATAACTACTATAATACTGCTCCTATATACAAGAATATAACTACTATAATACTGCTCCTATACACAAGAATATAACTACTATAATACTGCCTCCTATATACAAGAATATAACTACTATAATACTGCCCCCTATATACAAGAATATAACTACTATAATACTGCCCCCTATATACAAGAATATAACTACTATAATACTGCTCCTATATACAAGAATATAACTACTATAATACTGCCCCCTATATACAAGAATATAACTACTATAATACTGCTCCTATATACAAGAATATAACTACTATAATACTGCTCCTATATACAAGAATATAACTACTATAATACTGCCCCCTATATACAAGAATATAACTACTATAATACTGCCTCCTATATACAAGAATATAACTACTATAATACTGTCCCCTATATACAAGAATATAACTACTATAATAGTGCTCCTATATACAAGAATATAACTACTATAATACTGCTCCTATATACAAGAATATAACTACTATAATACTGCTCCTATATACAAGAATATAACTACTATAATACTGCTCCTATATACAAGAATATAACTACTATAATACTGCCTCCTATATACAAGAATATAACTACTATAATACTGCTCCTGTATACAATAATATAACTACTATAATACTGCCTCCTATATACAAGAATATAACTAATATAATACTGATTCTTCTTAGTAACTCTTCCTTTCTCTGTAACCACCTTTCTTTCTTCAGCGGTAATATATGAGCGGACTTATTGGATGTGTAAGTGTGTGGCGGCACTGAGGCCCCGACCTTGCGGCTGATGAGATGGCGTCAGGCTCTATAAAACATCAGGCAGTAAAGTTGGGGCGGTGACATTTTTACGGGGCAGTCATAGGAACATTGTTTTACAGTAGGAAAGTTTCGCTGTCTCGATGGGGAAAAGTCTTCAACTATACATCAGTAGCTTTTAATGTCAGTCCGGATGTGGCGGTATAGACTTTCCGTGCAGACAATCTCAGAATCGGTTTGACAGAACGGCCTCCATTGAAGTGACAGGATGGGCCGGGTGAAGCGTTTTATCATGATGTGGCGCTATTTTCTGGTGACACTGAGTGGGTTCATTCATCCAGTTCTATCTTTTATGAAATGGAGAATATTCTGGGAATTCAGGACCATGCGAGTCCCTGAGGATCCGATGCTTTAAGGTCAGGGTTTCCCAACAAGGGTACCTCCAGCTGTTGCAAAACAACAATTCCCAGCATGCACGGACAGCCTTCGGCCCACGTTGGTGCATTCTTGATATTCCACTTTGGAATTATTGCAATTGTCGCAAGTCAGCTGCAACAGTTACTAGGCAGATAATGAGGTTGTGGTCACCCATGATTTCGCAATGTCATGTGACCAAAAGTCGCCATATAATCCTGCCATATTAATAAACTGCACCACATTAACAGGGTGTATATACTACAGAAGCAGACTAGGCAGTTTCTATTGGTACTCAAAAAAAAATAAAAATAGTGAAGAAGAGAGCGTCAGAAGGACGTGTTTCAGGGGTGTTCTCCACCTTCTTCAGATCGGAATCACTTTCAGTGTTCTGAGGAAGGTAGAGAACACCCCCGAAACACGCCCTCCACTAACACCCTGTTTATTGTTTTGGATTCAGTAATACGGATCATGGGGTTTATATTATCCAGACCAGTGTTTTCCAACCAGTGTGCCTCCAGCTGTTGCAAAACTACAACTCCCAGCATGCCCGGAAAGAATACACTAATACGTAAATTCTGCAGGGGGACACTTGCCCGACCCTTCTCTCTTCTGACATCCAGATTCAACAGCGATTTGAGAAACCATCATACATATAGATCAGTGTTTTCCAACCAGTGTGCCTCCAGCTGTTGCTAAACTACAACTCCCAGCATGCACTCCACATCCCAGCATACACTAGCACATGTATTCTGCAGGGGAACACTTGCCCGATCATTCTCTCCTCTGACATCCAGAGTCATCAGAGAGTCGAGAGGCCATTGTACACATAGGTCAGTGTTTTCCAACCTTGGAGCCTGCAGCTGTTGCGAAATATAGACAGAACAAGGTCATTCATGTCAGAAAGGAGTAATGCTACATATAGTAGCTCAGTGTTTCCCAACCAGTGTGCCTCCAGCTGTTGCAAAACAACAATTCCCAGCATGCCCGGACAGCCGAATTGTAATTTTGCAACAGCTGGAGGCACACTGGTTGGGAAACACTGTTGTAGGTCTTCGTCATCCTACCCCACCATTATTACTAATGTATCCTCTAGGCGACACAAAGTGCCGAATCCCCAGTAAATGGACCGTGGTCTCCATCCATTTGGGCCGAGCGGTTTAGATTATATGAAGTGGACGGGGGCTGAGGACACAGTTACGGAGCATTAGGATGGGATCAGACGGCTAATGGATTGTTACAGTGTATCAGCCCACAAAACCATTCATCTTAATCCAAGATAAATTTCCAAATGTTTTGGTCGGTGAAGCCGCGGTGGGAAACACAATCCATGAAGGACGATTTAAGATTTGGATAATCCATATTTTTTCTCAAGAAGAGTCCTAGAAATAATGATGGGGTCAGCGGTGATCTGTTTGGCAATTTCATACATATTGTTTAAAGGGGTAGGTACATCTAAGCTGGGAGTCTGGAGGACAGGGGAGTCTGGAGGAGGAGGAGGAGGGACGAGGACAGGGGAGTCTGGAGGAGGAGGAGGAGGGACGAGGACAGGGGAGTCTGGAGGAGGAGGAGGAGGGACGAGGACAGGGGAGTCTGGAGGAGGAGGAGGAGGGACGAGGACAGGGGAGTCTGGAGGAGGAGGAGGAGGAACGAGGACAGGGGAGTCTGGAGGAGGAGGAGGAGGGACGAGGACAGGGGAGTCTGGAGGAGGAGGAGGAGGAGGAGGGACGAGGACAGGGGAGTCTGGAGGAGGAGGAGGAGGGACGAGGACAGGGGAGTCTGGAGGAGGAGGAGGAGGAGGGGGGACGAGGACAGGGGAGTCTGGAGGAGGAGGAGGAGGGACGAGGACAGGGGAGTCTGGAGGAGGAGGAGGAGGAGGGACGAGGACAGGGGAGTCTGGAGGAGGAGGAGGAGGAGGGACGAGGACAGGGGAGTCTGGAGGAGGAGGAGGAGGAGGGACGAGGACAGGGGAGTCTGGAGGAGGAGGAGGAGGAGGAGGGACGAGGACAGGGGAGTCTGGAGGAGGAGGAGGGACGAGGACAGGGGAGTCTGGAGGAGGAGGAGGAGGGACGAGGACAGGGGAGTCTGGAGGAGGAGGAGGAGGAGGAGGGACGAGGACAGGGGAGTCTGGAGGAGGAGGAGGAGGGACGAGGACAGGGGAGTCTGGAGGAGGAGGAGGAGGAGGAGGGACGAGGACAGGGGAGTCTGGAGGAGGAGGAGGAGGAGGAGGGACGAGGACAGGGGAGTCTGGAGGAGGAGGAGGAGGGACGAGGACAGGGGAGTCTGGAGGAGGAGGAGGGACGAGGACAGGGGAGTCTGGAGGAGGAGGAGGAGGGACGAGGACAGGGGAGTCTGGAGGAGGAGGAGGAGGGACGAGGACAGGGGAGTCTGGAGGAGGAGGAGGGGGGGACGACGAGGACAGGGGAGTCTGGAGGAGGAGGAGGGGGGACGACGAGGACAGGGGAGTCTGGAGGAGGAGGAGGGGGGACGAGGACAGGGGAGTCTGGAGGAGGAGGAGGGGGGACGAGGACAGGGGAGTCTGGAGGAGGAGGAGGGGGGACGAGGACAGGGGAGTCTGGAGGAGGAGGAGGGACGAGGACAGGGGAGTCTGGAGGAGGAGGAGGGACGAGGACAGGGGAGTCTGGAGGAGGAGGGACGAGGACAGGGGAGTCTGGAGGAGGAGGAGGAGGGACGAGGACAGGGGAGTCTGGAGGAGGAGGAGGAGGGACGAGGACAGGGGAGTCTGGAGGAGGAGGAGGAGGGACGAGGACAGGGGAGTCTGGAGGAGGAGGAGGAGGGACGAGGACAGGGGAGTCTGGAGGAGGAGGAGGGAGGGACGAGGACAGGGGAGTCTGGAGGAGGAGGAGGAGGGACGAGGACAGGGGAGTCTGGAGGAGGAGGAGGAGGGACGAGGACAGGGGAGTCTGGAGGAGGAGGAGGAGGAGGGACGAGGACAGGGGAGTCTGGAGGAGGAGGAGGAGGAGGGACGAGGACAGGGGAGTCTGGAGGAGGAGGAGGGACGAGGACAGGGGAGTCTGGAGGAGGAGGAGGGACGAGGACAGGGGAGTCTGGAGGAGGAGGAGGGACGAGGACAGGGGAGTCTGGAGGAGGAGGAGGGACGAGGACAGGGGAGTCTGGAGGAGGAGGAGGGACGAGGACAGGGGAGTCTGGAGGAGGAGGAGGGACGAGGACAGGGGAGTCTGGAGGAGAGGAGGGACGAGGACAGGGGAGTCTGGAGGAGGAGGAGGGACGAGGACAGGGGAGTCTGGAGGAGGAGGAGGGACGAGGACAGGGGGAGTCTGGAGGAGGAGGGAGGGACGAGGACAGGGGAGTCTGGAGGAGGAGGAGGGACGAGGACAGGGGAGTCTGGAGGAGGAGGAGGGACGAGGACAGGGGAGTCTGGAGGAGGAGGAGGGAGAGGACAGGGGAGTCTGGAGGAGGAGGAGGGAGAGGACAGGGGAGTCTGGAGGAGGAGGAGGGAGAGGACAGGGGAGTCTGGAGGAGGAGGAGGGAGAGGACAGGGGAGTCTGGAGGAGGAGGAGGGAGAGGACAGGGGAGTCTGGAGGAGGAGGAGGGGAGAGGACAGGGGAGTCTGGAGGAGGAGGAGGGAGAGGACAGGGGAGTCTGGAGGAGGAGGAGGGGAGAGGACAGGGGAGTCTGGAGGAGGAGGAGGGAGAGGACAGGGGAGTCTGGAGGAGGAGGAGGGAGAGGACAGGGGAGTCTGGAGGAGGAGGAGGGAGAGGACAGGGGAGTCTGGAGGAGGAGGAGGGAGAGGGAGAGGACAGGGGAGTCTGGAGGAGGAGGAGGGAGAGGGAGAGGACAGGGGAGTCTGGAGGAGGAGGAGGGAGAGGACAGGGGAGTCTGGAGGAGGAGGAGGGGAGAGGAGAGGACAGGGGAGTCTGGAGGAGGAGGAGGGAGAGGACAGGGGAGTCTGGAGGAGGAGGAGGGAGAGGAGAGGACAGGGGAGTCTGGAGGAGGAGGAGGGAGAGGACAGGGGAGTCTGGAGGAGGAGGAGGGAGAGGACAGGGGAGTCTGGAGAGGGGAGGAGGGAGAGGACAGGGGAGTCTGGAGGAGGAGGAGGGAGAGGACAGGGGAGTCTGGAGGATGAGGAGGGAGAGGACAGGGGAGTCTGGAGGAGGAGGGAGGAAGGACAGGGGAGTCTGGAGGAGGGAGAGGACAGGGGAGTCTGGAGGAGAGAAGGGAGAGGACAGGGGAGTCTGGAGGAGGAGGAGGGAGGACAGGGGAGTCTGGAGGAGGAGAGGGAGAGGACAGGGGAGTCTGGAGGAGGAGGGAGAGGACAGGGAGTCTGGAGGAGGAGGGAGAGGACAGGGGAGTCTGGAGGAGGAGGGAGAGGACAGGGGAGTCTGGAGGAGGAGGGAGAGGACAGGGGAGTCTGGAGGAGGAGGGAGAGGACAGGGGAGTCTGGAGGAGGAGGGAGAGGACAGGGGAGTCTGGAGGAGGAGGGAGAGGACAGGGGAGTCTGGAGGAGGAGGGAGAGGACAGGGGAGTCTGGAGGAGGAGGGAGAGGACAGGGAGTCTGGAGGAGGAGGGAGAGGACAGGGGAGTCTGGAGGAGGAGAGGACAGGGAGTCTGGAGGAGGAGGGACAGAGGAGTCTGGAGGGAGAGGACAGAAGTTTGTGACGAATCGAATTTACTGTAAGTTCGCTCATCTCTAATTACCACCATACAGTAATGGCATAATGGTCATATACCTGGTATACAACGGCGCTGTACAGAGTATTGTCACTCTGCAGACATTAAAAGAGAATATAGCAGTGGTCTCCAACCTGCGGACCTCCAGATATTGCAAAACTACAACTCCCAGCATGCCCGGACAG
>NC_079194.1:301387732-301409091 GCF_029499605.1 Hyla sarda | reverse complement strand
ACTGTGTGTGAGACTGTGCGGCCGCGCTATGGTGGCTGCCTGACGACACGGTCCGATATTTTTCACGGGTTTGAATTTTTCACCTCACAGCAAGCGGCCTACCGGGAATTCTGAGAGGAGTCTGGAGGGAGGGGACAGAGGGGTCTGGAGGTAGGGGAGAGAGGAGTCTGGAGGGAGGGGACAGAGGAGTCTGGAGGGAGGGGACAGAGGAGGAGGACAGAGGGGTCTGGAGGAGGAGGACAGAGGAGTCTGGAGGAGGAGGAGGACAGAGGGGTCTGGAGGGAGGGGACAGAGGGGTCTGGAGGAGGAGGACAGAGGAGTCTGGATGAGGAGGACAGAGGAGTCTGGATGAGGAGGACAGAGGAGTCTGGATGAGGAGGACAGAGGAGTCTGGATGAGGAGGACAGAGGAGTCTGGAGGAGGAGGACAGAGGAGTCTGGAGGAGAGGACAGAGGAGTCTGGAGGTAGGGGAGAGAGGAGTCTGGAGGGAGGGACAGAGGAGGAGGACAGAGGGGTCTGGAGGAGGAGGACAGAGGAGTCTGGAGGAGGAGGAGGACAGAGGGGTCTGGAGGGAGGGGACAGAGGGGTCTGGAGGAGGAGGACAGAGGAGTCTGGATGAGGAGGACAGAGGAGTCTGGATGAGGAGGACAGAGGAGTCTGGATGAGGAGGACAGAGGAGTCTGGATGAGGAGGACAGAGGAGTCTGGATGAGGAGGACAGAGGAGTCTGGATGAGGAGGACAGAGGAGTCTGGATGAGGAGGACAGAGGAGTCTGGATGAGGAGGACAGAGGAGTCTGGATGAGGAGGACAGAGGAGTCTGGAGGAGGAGGACAGAGGAGTCTGGAGGAGGAGGACAGAGGAGTCTGGAGGAGGAGGACAGAGGAGGAGGAGGAGGACAGAGGGGTCTGGAGGAAGGGGACAGAGGAGTCTGGATGAGGAGGACAGAGGGGTCTGGAGGAGGAGGACAGAGGGGTCTGGAGGAGGAGGACAGAGGGGTCTGGAGGAGGAGGACAGAGGGGTCTGGAGGAGGAGGACAGAGGGGTCTGGAGGAGGAGGACAGAGGGGTCTGGAGGAGGAGGACAGAGGGGTCTGGAGGAGGAGGACAGAGGGTCTGGAGGAGGAGGACAGAGGGGTCTGGAGGAGGAGGAGGACAGAGGGGTCTGGAGGAGGAGGAGGACAGAGGGGTCTGGAGGGAGGGGACAGAGGGGTCTGGAGGAGGAGGACAGAGGGGTCTGGAGGAGGAGGACAGAGGAGTCTGGATGAGGAGGACAGAGGAGTCTGGATGAGGAGGACAGAGGAGTCTGGATGAGGAGGACAGAGGAGTCTGGATGAGGAGGACAGAGGCGTCTGGATGAGGAGGGACAGAGGCGTCTGGATGAGGAGGACAGAGGAGTCTGGATGAGGAGGACAGAGGAGTCTGGATGAGGAGGACAGAGGAGTCTGGAGGAGGAGGACAGAGGGGTCTGGAGGAAGGGGACAGAGGAGTCTGGATGAGGAGGACAGAGGGGTCTGGAGGAGGAGGACAGAGGGGTCTGGAGGAGGAGGACAGAGGGGTCTGGAGGAGGAGGACAGAGGGGTCTGGAGGAGGAGGACAGAGGGGTCTGGAGGAGGAGGACAGAGGGGTCTGGAGGAGGAGGACAGAGGGGTCTGGAGGAGGAGGACAGAGGGGTCTGGAGGAGGAGGACAGAGGGGTCTGGAGGAGGAGGACAGAGGGGTCTGGAGGAGGAGGACAGAGGGGTCTGGAGGAGGAGGAGGAGGACAGAGGGGTCTGGAGGAGGAGGAGGAGGACAGAGGGGTCTGGAGGAGGAGGAGGAGGACAGAGGGGTCTGGAGGAGGACAGAGGGGTCTGGAGGAGGACAGAGGGGTCTGGAGGAGGAGGAGGACAGAGGGGTCTGGAGGAGGAGGAGGACAGAGGGGTCTGGAGGAGGACAGAGGGGTCTGGAGGAGGACAGAGGGGTCTGGAGGAGGACAGAGGGGTCTGGAGGAGGACAGAGGGGTCTGGAGGAGGACAGAGGGGTCTGGAGGAGGACAGAGGGGTCTGGAGGAGGACAGAGGGGTCTGGAGGAGGACAGAGGGGTCTGGAGGAGGACAGAGGGGTCTGGAGGAGGACAGAGGGGTCTGGAGGAGGACAGAGGGGTCTGGAGGAGGACAGAGGGGTCTGGAGGAGGACAGAGGGGTCTGGAGGAGGACAGAGGGGTCTGGAGGAGGACAGAGGGGTCTGGAGGAGGACAGAGGGGTCTGGAGGAGGACAGAGGGGTCTGGAGGAGGACAGAGGGGTCTGGAGGAGGACAGAGGGGTCTGGAGGAGGACAGAGGGGTCTGGAGGAGGACAGAGGGGTCTGGAGGAGGACAG
Organism: Hyla sarda; assembly: GCF_029499605.1. Lineage (NCBI taxonomy): Eukaryota > Metazoa > Chordata > Amphibia > Anura > Hylidae > Hyla > Hyla sarda. The sequence goes on along the minus strand of NC_079194.1, from coordinate 301,406,738 downwards.
AGGGGTCTGGAGGAGGACAGAGGGGTCTGGAGGAGGACAGAGGGGTCTGGAGGAGGACAGAGGGGTCTGGAGGAGGAGGATGACAGAGGGGTCTGGAGGAGGACAGAGGGGTCTGGAGGAGGAAGAGGACAGGGGAGTCTGGAGGAGGAAGAGGACAGGGGAGTCTGGAGGAGGACGAGGACAGGGGAGTCTGGAGGAGGACGAGGACAGGGGAGTCTGGAGGAGGACGAGGACAGGGGAGTCTGGAGGAGGACGAGGACAGGGGAGTCTGGAGGAGGACGAGGACAGAGGAGTCTGGAGGAGGACAGAGGGGTCTGGAGGAGGAGGAGGAGGACAGAGGGGTCTGGAGGAGGAGGAGGAGGACAGAGGGGTCTGGAGGAGGAGGAGGAGGAGGACAGAGGGGTCTGGAGGAGGAGGACAGAGGGGTCTGGAGGAGGAGGAGGAGGACAGAGGGGTCTGGAGGAGGAGGAGGAGGACAGAGGGGTCTGGAGGAGGAGGAGGAGGACAGAGGGGTCTGGAGGAGGAGGAGGAGGACAGAGGGGTCTGGAGGAGGAGGAGGAGGACAGAGGGGTCTGGAGGAGGAGGAGGAGGACAGAGGGGTCTGGAGGAGGAGGAGGAGGACAGAGGGGTCTGGAGGAGGAGGAGGAGGACAGAGGGGTCTGGAGGAGGAGGAGGACAGAGGGGTCTGGAGGAGGAGGACAGAGGAGTCTGGAGGAGGAGGACAGAGGAGTCTGGAGGAGGAGGACAGAGGGGTCTGGAGGAGGAGGAGGAGGAGGACAGAGGGGTCTGGAGGAGGAGGAGGAGGACAGAGGGGTCTGGAGGAGGAGGGGGACAGAGGGGTCTGGAGGAGGAGGACAGAGGGGTCTGGAGGAGGAGGAGGACAGAGGGGTCTGGATGATTAGCAGATGTCGCATTTAACCCATTGGATCCTACAATTTTTACCAAAACGCTTGTGTGTTCGGGCTGCATGGACATGATCAGGGACCGTAGTTGATGGCACCAAAAATGTTTGTGACCAGGATTATGAGGAGGGCAACAAATACTGATAAATCTCCCACATCAGCGCTTGTTACAGGGCGGACTGGTAGGTTCCCAGGGTTCCTGAGGGATCCTTCTCAGTGTTGCACCCATATAGTCCCTGTGAGTGGTGCCATTGTCTTATTTGGTGTAGATCCGACCCCTCCATTGTATAAAGGCCTCATCACTCAGGAGCGGGTGCTCGATGCATCGATTCCTCCACAAATGAGAAGACGGATGAAGATGCGTCTGCGCCGCTTTTGTCTTAGAACAAAGGAAATCTCCGCAGAGCTCCCAATAAATCATATACATTGACTCCTAAACACCCAGCGCCGCCATCACAAATCATGTGCAAATGAAGCCGGAATCCCTGAAGATTGGTGGTGGTGGCACAGTGCGGGATGGTGTGTCCCCGTACATATCCTGTCAGGCAGAGTCTCTCCATGTCCCCAGGGCCCCTTTTATGTGTTATCCCCTATATACATAAGTTGTAAAATGAAATGTACTGTTTCTTTAATAGCTGTTACCATGTGATTGTTACCCAGGAGGCACTAGTGACCAGGTGACCCCCCCCAAGGGACCTATGGGCTCCTTGCAAAGCCCCCCATAAAACCAGGGGAGGGGCTGCAATCTCTCTCTTAGCTCATTGCTTTTCCTGGTGAGGTCTTAAAGAGCATTGGAGGCGTCAAGCCTAAAGTCTGCAGCCACAAGTCATCTTCATGTCAATTGTCAAGTCTTCTATATAGTCACCGTGGCCTGCACTAAAGTGTCTCTACATACTGCAAGTCCCAGCAAGCCCGCGAGGCCCCCCTGTGTCACTGGTCACCTCCTTGGGATATTGGCTGTACTGCATAGACCAGTGGTCTCCAACCTGCGGACCTCCAGATGTTGCAAAACTACAACTCCCAGCATGCCCGGACAGCTTGGGAGATGTGAGGGATGGATGATGTCCTCCTTGGGAGATGTGAGGGATGGATGATGTCCTCCTTGGGAGATGGGAGGGATGGATGATGTCCTCCTTGGGAGATGTGAGGGATGGATGATGTCCTCCTTGTGAGATGGGAGGGATGGATGATGTCCTCCTTGGGAGATGGGAGGGATGGATGATGTCCTCCTTGGGAGATGGGAGGGATGGATGATGTCCTCCTTGGGAGATGGGAGGGATGGATGATGTCCTCCTTGGGAGATGGGAGGGATGGATGATGTCCTCCTTGGGAGATGGGAGGGATGGATGATGTCCTCCTTGGGAGATGGGAGGGATGGATGATGTCCTCCTTGTGAGATGTGAGGGATGGATGATGTCCTCCTTGTGAGATGTGAGGGATGGATGATGTCCCAGGATGAAGGATATTGCCGAAACGTACGTTGGGGTGGCGTCACTCCTGCTGCACTGGCCACTTTATACTGTATTTAGGTTGGTATTGTATATTATTTACACTTATATATATACTTTGTATTCTTTCACTTTAAGACGTTGTTCTGTGTCACCATTCCCATATACCTACCTTGTAACTTGCACTTTATTATGGTCCCAATTGTGGCAGCAGTGACGCCTCTTGTTGTCCCTGTTCCCCCGCTGTGTATGATCCCCCCCCCCCCATCGTATTTTTTAACCCTTATTTAATAAAACCAGCATTTAAATTTCCTAAATAAATTACTCCATTGTTTCTTCAGTGTTTATTCTATTCAGGAGTTCTTATATGAAGCCCCATATCTGCCTAGTCCACCGTGCTTTATATTGTTTGCCTGTATTAGGACAAGTCTAGTGTGCTGTTTGCTTTATCATACCCCAATATTGTAATGAACCCCAATGTTTTAATGTAACCCCCATATAGTAGTGACTGTTCCCAGATCCCAGGACAGATGGTAGTGTAATATTCCTCCACTTATAGATCATGCTGAGATAATCCCGTCTCCTTGTCATTCACTACAATAGAAACGTACGTTCCCAGGGGTAATATGTGAGATAAACGCCTAATAAACACACATTGTAATTCTAAGCCATAAACGTCCCTCTCCTGCGCCATATTACAGAAGCTTCTAAGTGCATTGGGATATTATACAACCGATGCAGCAGAGCCGAATTTACCATTTAACTATTTAAAACTCCAGCGCACCGACAAACTCACATCTGCTACATTTTTATATTTTAGATGTTACTATTCGTATATATCGGAATGAAAATGGGAACTATAGCGGTGGTCTCTGTTGTGGTTTACTAGATGTTATGAAAAATGATGGTGGGACCCCCCACAATCTCGGCTGCGGCACCCCAGACATCCGGTGCACGGGGCGAACTTTGCACGGTGCCGGATGACTGGCGATTCAGGGCGGAGGCTCGTGATGTCATAGTCACGCCTCGCTCGTGATGTCACGGTCACGCCCCCTCAATGCAAGTCTATGGCAGGGGGCGTCACGCCCCCTGCCATAGACTTGCTTTGAGGGGGATGTGGCCGTGATGTCACGTGCGGGGCGCAGCCGCGATGTCACGAGCCTTCGGCGCTGAACTGTACACTCTAAACGAACGTTTAGCACGGAAATCGTGGGGGTCCCCAGTGGCAGGACCCCGCAATCAGACATCTTATCCCCTATCCTTTGGGGATAAGATGTCTAAAGGCGGAGTACCCCTTTAAAGGTAACTTTATTAATAATCTACTACCGTTTTTTGTACACTGCTCCTATGTATCATTATGCCTCACTAAGGTTAAGACAATGATGTGAAGTCTGATCCTGCAGCTATATATATATATATATATATATATATATATATATATATATCTGCAGGATCAGACTTCACATCAATAAATAATCAATAAATAAATTTTAAAAAATTATATAAATATGTGTATATATAATTTTTATTAATTTATTATTGATTTTATTAATTTATGTATTTAATTTACTTACTTTTTAAGTAGCTGCTGCTGCCACCATGCTGTGACCTAGGGGGAAAAAAAATCAATTCACATGGATCAGAATTTCCGCAATTTCTCCTGCAGATTCTCAGTTAATTTCATTATGTCGTGTATTTGTGACTGATTTCACCAGAATCTGTGTGTAACACATGAAAGATCTTTGTCAAAGAAAATGATGCATGTGGAATCATCCTAATGGGCAGCGTGAGCTGAAAAAAAGGCCCTGACTACACAGGGTTTCTTTGTAGTCTGTAACCATGGAGACACACAGATCAGCACAGGCGCCGAGATCTTTAATCAAAATTATTTCCAAAGTTGCTTTTTTTTTTTTTTTATTGGACAAATATATACTTTTGATGTAGCAGCTGCATCCATGCTGTGGCCTGGGGGGGGGGGGGAATCAATTCACATGGGTCAGAACTGCTACATATGTTCCCGCCAGTTTGCAGACAATTTCATTATGTTGTGGATTTGTGATTGATTTCACTTAAATCTGCATGAAGTAGATGAAAGATCTTTGTGAAAAAATTATGATGCATGTGGAATCTCCCTAGGGGGCAGCACCAGCTGAAAATAAGGCCATTGAATACACAGGGTACGTTAGTAGTCTGTAACCATGGAGATGCATAGATCAGCACAGGTGCCGAGATCTGTAATCAAAGTTATTCCAATGTTGTTTTATTTTTGTTATTGGACATATTAGAATAACAAACAAGAGACCAAGCTTTCAGGTAAAGCCTTTAATACTGGATACAAATATAGTATAAAAAATACATGAAGGCCGGAATTCCTGAAGACGTCGCCTTCTTCTCACTTTATCCCTTCCTAGAATCGTTCTCTGCGGACCTGCTTCGCGATAATGGAAACGTCCATTTTTGCACCTAATAAGTCTCTAGGGGTCAGCTCAAAGATCATCCCCGTCCTTACAAAACCACAGCGATAGGGACCGGAAGTCAGATTTGTACCATAATGGAGAAGAACACTTTGTAGACCTGTTCCTCAAGAGGTCTCAAAATAAGAAAATCCATAATCAGAAGACACTTTTAGCCTCTAGATCAGGGTTTCCCGACCAGTTAGCCTCCCAGCTGTTGCAAAACTACAACTCCCAACATGCCCGGGCAGCCAAAAGCTGTCCGGGCATGCTGGGAGTTGTATTTTTTTTTCAACACTGGTTGAGAAACACTGGTATAAGGAATGGGAAAGTACTGGCCCTGATAGAGTTTAAAGAGGTAAAACATTTTCTATTAAATCCACTGGTGCCAAAAAGTTAAGCAGATTTGTAAATTACTTCTATCAAAAAATTCCAATCCTTCCAGTACTTATCAGCTGCTGTATACTACTCTCAGCCTCCATGGGTGGGTTAAATTGTGCCGTACAATACGCTGCTTTTATCCACTCCCTCCTCTGACTTTTCTCTATGGTACTTGACAACTGCGCCGACCGCCTTAAGGGTTCTCTTGCCTCACTGCTCATTGTTGGTGTCTGGGAAGACTGGAGGCCAGGTTGAAGCGGCAGGGGAGAACGCTGCTTTCCCATGTGTAGTGAGGACCCTGAGGGAGCACTGTCTTGGCATAGAAAGCTGGTGACAGTTCAGTGCCGTGGAGACAGCGCATAGCGGGGCAGATCAAATGGCCTGGCAGCAGCTGCAGATACATTTTCCGCCGGAGATACATTTTCCAGGATGGCCCGACTTCAACATACGATGTGCTTTCAGAGCCCATCGTATGTTGAAACCATAGTGTGTTAGGGCCATCGCATGTAGAGGGACCACTGTACATGGAGGACAGCTCACACAGACTGTAGATAGAGAGGAGAGCATACATGGAGGTAGGCTCATACAGACTGAAAATAGGGAGGAGAGCATACATGGAGGGCAGCTCATACAGACTGTAGATAGGGAGGAGAGCATACATGGAGGGAAGGTCATACAGGCTTTAACAATGAAGGAGAGTATACATGGAAGTAGGCTCATACAGGTTTTAGATATGGAGGAGAGCATACATGAAGAGCAGCTTACACAGGCTGTACATAGGGAGGAGAGTATACATGGAGGGCAGCTACACAGGCTGTAGATAGGGAGGAGAGCATACATGGAGGACAACTCCCATAGGCTTTAGGGCTACTAACACAGACTAGAAAATAGGGATGAAAGCTTACATGGAGGGAATCTTACACAGGCTATAGACATGGATGACTGTATACATGGATGGAGAAAAGCCCACAGGAGAGCATACATGAAGAGCAGCTCATACAGGATGTAGATATGGATGAGAGCATAGATGGAGGGCAGCTCATAAGGCTGTTTATTGGTAAAACAGGCTGTAGATAAGGAGGAGAGCATACATAAATGGTAGCTCACACATGCTGTAGATAAGGAGGAAAGCGTACATAAAGGGCAGCTCATACAGGCTGTAGTTGTGATGAAAACATACACAAGGGCAGCTCATACAGACTGTAGACAGATAGGAGAGCATACATTAGGGCAACTCGCACAAGCTGGAGATAAGGAGGAGAGTGTATATTTAGGGTAGCTCACACATGCTGTAGATAGGGAGGAGAGCATACATGAGGGCATATCACACAGACTGTAGATAGGGAGAAATACAGATTCAAGGCAGTCTGCAGGGGAGAATCACATTAGCTGTATAGAAGTGAAGAGAACAGCAATGGTGGCTAAGATGCAGTTTAAAACCATGTGAACATGCTATTTGGCTGAGTTTTCCATTGATTTTTAATGTGTGTTGCATGTGTGTACATGTGCATGTGTAGAAATTATTACACCACTCAAATTCTTTTAACACTGACATTTATTTCATGTTTTGGAGTTCCGACAATTTAGAATAAACTCTAATTTATAACATCATATAATAAGCAATATATATATATAATACAATAAATTGCATTTGTACACATAAATAGAAAATCTGAGGTAGGGCCTCAAGGATAATGATCTCTTATACGACTAATGTACATTATATATGTTCGGCATATAGATAGTTCTATAGTATTAGATATGATGCATCTATCATCTTTAAAACATTTTGTATCTAGATTTTCTCATCTACAGCTAATGAAAGAAAACTTAAGGACCTGATATTGGGTACATATCTATATCCATAGGTAGCAGTACCCACATAGAATGTCTGTTCCTTTTTATACGACATTACGCAAGTAATTAGGATTAAACCTATTCAGTAATAGGTCCTTAATAAAAGTGCCAGAAAAAGACACAATGTATCGCCAACGGAAGACACAACGTGACACGACAAGGGTTTACGAGTAGACACAAGGACAACACTCGGACTACTGAATGGAAGTGGAGAAGACATCTATAAGGCAAATGGCTTACCTGACGATGTGATATATTACCGGCAAAAATAAAATCAGGCAGGCGCTCTCTGAAACATCTACAGGTAAAAATGAAGTTCTCTCGGCCCTCCTCATTCACTTTTTTTACTCAACTTTTTGGTATTCCACCCAACTCTGCATCAAAGTCAGAGTTCCCCAACCTGTGGTTTCCCAACTGGTGCAAAACCAACATTCCCATTGTGCCCTGACAGCCTTAGTTTTGCACCAGCCGAAGAGCCACTGGTTGGGGAACACCGATTCAAGTAAAAGATCTACCACTTTGGACTCTCGAAATTGTAAAGAGCTCATAAAATCATTTTGGCTGGACATCTACCTTATATAGAGAACTGGATTGGTAAACCTTATCAACTGGTCAAGAAGAAGAGGCAAAGATGATTGACCATGAGGTCCTACAACCTAGTGGTGGTTGATACTCGGTGCCCAGTTTCGGCAACTGAACCTATTCCTCTATAGAGCTATGTTCCTTTACGTAGCATTATGTGATGTCCCACAAAAATTCGGCTATGCTCCTCCATAACATCAGGAACATCCATCAAACATACATTGGCTAAACTAGTCACCTCAACCTCATATGAGAAGATTCCATTGGCTCGGGTAATTTTCTAAACCAATGAACTCAATCAGTCTTTGTAGGCTCTCGTTCCTGTCTATTTTTCCAGCCACCTCCTTTGACTTAGTCAATGAGCCAGTTTCTCATAACATTGGTCCTCATTTCGATGTCCACTCATATCTACTTTGACCTTGTCTTGGTCTTCATTACTTTTTTTTTTTTTTTTTGTACCTTTTGTTCTTGTCCCACCTCCTCAGTAAGGTGCTGCCTAGCCACAAAGTTAAAACGAGAAGACAAGGACATCTCACAATGGAAGACTTGAGTCAATCATATCTCAACCTCATATGAGAAGACTCAATTGGAACCAGTCATTTTACTAGATCCATTGGATCCATGGATCTAGTCATTGCCAAATAAATTACCTTAACCTCATAAGAGAAGAGTCCATCGTCCCCAGGTGTTTTTTTTAACTACTGGCCTCAACATCATATGAGGAGAATTGATTGTTTCAACTAGAGATGAGCGAATCGAATCGGACAAATCTGAATTCATTACAAATTTCATAGAAAATTTGATTCGTAACGAACCCGAATGTCGCTGCGATTTGATAAAACAAATCACTTCATTAACTCCATTTTGTGTGGGCCAGGGGAGCTAAAATGGCTGCTACAAGTGTGAGGACATGGGGAAAGGAATTCTGGAAAGGTGGGTAGGAGGGATCATCCTAAATGGTGGCATGCAGCCTATCAGGGACTTTTAGCTCAGAGAGTAGACACTGTGTGTTACTGGCAATATAGATCTTATTCTTCACGGCAGCGAATTCATCTCAAACCTGCATCACTGCAGGCAGACAGGCAGGGACAGTTCAGAGTGAGAGAGAGAGAGTGAAATAAGTGAAATATATACGCACTCAGCAGTTCTTTTTTGTTAAAGCTCATAGGGGCAGTTAGTGTAAAAGCACTAAAAGACTTCTGCATTAGATTGTTACGCTTATTTCTGGTGCAACCTTTTTGGGGCGTAATATCCGCAAATAAGTGAAATATATACACACTCAACAGTTCTACATGTTTTCTGGTTAAACCTAATAGGGGGCAGTTAGTGTAAAAGCAATTTTTCAAAAATTTGTTCATCTCTAGTTTTAACGTCAACCTCATATGAGACACTATTGATTCCAGTTCTTAGCTAAACCAATGAACTCAACCTCATATGACAAGAATCCATTGGATCCAGTTCTTAGCTTAGCCAATGAATTAACCACATATGAGAAGAATCCATTGAATCAGCTCTTTGCTAAACTAATGAATTCAACCTCACATGAGAAGACACCATTGGATCCCGTTATTTTCTAAACCAATTACATTAACCTCATATGAGAAGATTCCACCAAAGCCAGTACTTTGCTAAACCAATTACGCAACCTTATACGAGAAGTATCCATCGGATAGATGCTATTGGCTCCAGTTATTTGCTAAACCAATGGCCTCCATCACATATGAGAAGAATCCACTGGACCCAGTTGTTTTCTAAGCCAATATGAGAAGACTTCATTGGATCTAGTCCTTTGTTAAAGCTATGAACACAACTTCATATGAGAAGACTTCATTGGCTCCAGTTATTTTCTAAACCAGTGAGCTCAACTTCATGTAAGACTACTCCGTTGGATCCGGTACTGTGCCAAACCAGTTAATTCAACCTCATATAAAAATACTCCATTGGATTGAGTCTTTTTTTTTTTAAAGCTATGAAGTCCAACTCATATGAGAAGACTCAAATGACTCCAGTTATTTGCCAAATCAATGAGTACAACCTCATATGAGAAGACTCTGTTGGATCCAGTCTGTTCTTAAAGCTATAAACCTGACCTCATATGAGAAGACTCCACTGGCTTCAGGTTTTGGTCTTGTGCTCAGACTTGAAGTAAACTCCATGAATCGAAAGACTCAATGACCTGTGCTCTTTGCACTTCATACTCTTCAATATCTAACCCCCAACAAACTTTGTATCTACAGTATCCCCACCACCTGTCTTTGTAGGCTCTTGTTCCTGTCTATGTTTCCATCCACCTTCTCTAACTTGGTCAATGAGACAGTTTCTCATTACATCAACCTTGTCTTGGTGTTCATTACCCTTCTTTATATTGTTACTTTCATCTTGTCCCGTCTCATCTGTAAAGTGCTGCCTAACCACAAAGTAAACGTGACTAGACACAGATAACTCAACCTCACATGAGAAGACTATGGGATCCAGTTATTTTGTCTAGATCCATTGGATCCATGGATCTAGTCATTGGCAAATAAATTACCTTAACCACTTAAGAGAAGAGTCCGTTGACCTGGGCTTGGTCTCTATTACCCTTCTTTTATTTTTGTACCTTTCTTCTTGTCCCACCTCATCAGTAAGGTGCTGCCTAACCACAAAGTAAACACGACTAGACAAAGACATCTCATAATGGAAGACTTGAGCTTAGCAGCCGAGTCAATCATATCACCAACATACAAGCAGCGGAGACATCGAAACATAAAGCTGACATTATTATGCATGGAAGTCATTCTTTGTGCACATCGACTGTAACTGCGATACATTGCCAAGCGTCCCGATGGGATTGTGACAAATGCTGCAAAGCCTACAACGAGATATCCTCCCTCATGGAACAATGCAATCTGGGAAAACATGTTGTTTGTCAGTGTTCAGTAGAGAAGAGAAATTATTAGTGCACGTCTAGTCAGTCATTGTGCGTTGGGACAGATGATAACAAGACGAATGGGGCTTCAATGGCGACAATACAGACAATCGACACCATGATCTCTAAGCAAGATTGTAATTCACACACTTAAATCAAAAACCACAAAGCGAGGTTCAATGGAAGGTTTTCATGGCTCAAGTATTTCTCAAAAACATCAATGGCAGCCTTATTGCTTTTTGGGGGGGGGGGGGGGGTTGAGTGTCAGGTTATCGGAACCTCTGTCTTTTCAGCAAGGATGGAGAAGTCCATTAAAGTCTATATAGCTCCGATGTGCTTCAATGCAACTGAGAAATTGAATTATAGGTTGGCATGGCATATATGGGCTCCTACTAACTGAAGTACCAACAAACATTGTTGCAATGATAGCTGTCATGGTCAATATAGATGAACCTATGATTCCTGTCCTTTAAGTCCTAAGGTATTAGGTAGAGTATAGCAGTGTTTACCAACATATGTGCCTTTAGCTGTTGTAAAACTACAACTCCCGGCATTCCGGGAGTTGTAGTTCTGCAACAGCTGGGACTTACTGATTGGGAAACGCTGATCGGTGTGTACGGTGGCCTCTTGACTCTCTGTAGATTTTGGATGTCAGAGGATAGAAGAGTCGGACAAGTGTCTTCCTGCTTAGTTGCATATATAGTGGGCACAGTGGGCTCTATTCTGCAGTTCTGCATATAGTCAGGACAACAGAGACCTCTGTGAAAACCTCCAGTGTTTCCTCTCCAGGGTGCAAGATCTAGAACGATTACATTTCTTGCGTGTCCCATGCTATGAAATTGTGGCCATTTTAAGAAGAAGAAGACTAAGTAGGTGGTCAACCATCTGGGTAAACCTTTTTAGAATTTTGGGAGTTAACAAACCTTAACTGGGTGGTCAATAATCTGGGTAAACTTTTTGAAAATTGAGAGTTAACAAGAGGTGGTCAACAACCTCGGTTAACTTTTTTGGAATTTCGAGAGCTAACATACCTTTGAAAGAATTTTCGGAATCTGGAATTGAATCTCATGAAAGTTGTATTGACATTTGCCATGAATTCACCAAAGCTTCATTGCTTCACCTCAAAACCAGGAATGATTTTCAAGTTTGTTGCCCATACGAGCTATAAATATGTTACAAGACAGGTCGTGGGTGGAGGGCCCTGAGGCACCAAATTTTTAGTTTTCTCTTCTATAGCTAAAAAAATAAAATAATAATAGCCACCCACCACCCTTCTGTCCTGATCTGTATCAACCCCGGAATAACTAGTAGTAGCATAAAATAGAATGTCGCTAACTGGATGCTGAAAAATCAGCTTCATCCATGTAGAGTTTATATAAACATCTACAGGAGTCCTGACCAAACAACCACTTACCTATAGGTCAACTCCACTTAGAAGTGAGTTTCATACAGGTTCTCCACAAGGGGACTCAGGTCATGAAGAAAGAACGTTATCCCTACATCTCTGACGCCCTATTCGCTCTGTAAGGAAGTGCTGAAGATAGCTAAGTGCCAAACTCAGCTATTGCTAATGGGGCGGCAGCACAAACAGTCAACCCTCGTTCAATTCACACAGAAAAACATTGGACCCCCCACCACCAATCACAAGAATGGAGGCCCCTTGCCTCCCTCATTAATTGACTCCCAATTCGCTCTCTAAAGTAGTGCTGAAGATAGCCAAGTGTCAAACTCAGCAATTGCTAATGGAGCGGCAGCGTGCTCTGCTCACTCAATCTTCGTTCAATTCACACAGAAAAAACATGGGACCCCCCCACCGATCATAAGAATGGAGGCCCCTTGTCTACCGCATTTTTTGACACCCCATTCGCTCTGTAAGGAATTGCTGAAGATAACCAAGTGCCAAACCCGGCTATTGCTAATGGAGCGGCAGAAAGCACGTTCAATCTTCACTCAATTCACACAGGAAAACACGGAACCCCCACCGATCAAAAGAATGGAGGCCCCTTGTCTCCCCAATTGATGCCACATTTGCTCCCTATGGAAGCGGTAAAGATAGCCAAACTCAGCTATTGCTAATGAAGCGTCAGCATGCATGCTCAACTCTCGCTCAGTTCATAGAGAAAAACATGGGACCCCACCAATCACAAGAATGGAGGCCCCTTGTCTCCCACATTATTTGACACCCCATTCACTCTGTAAGGAAGTGCTGAAGATAGCCAAGTGCCATACTCAGCTAAAGCAAATGTAGCGGCAACATGCATGTTCAACCCTTGCTTAATTCACATAGGATAACAAAGGACCCCCACCAATCACAATAATGGAAACCCCTTGTCTCCTGCGTAAATTGAGCTCCATTCATTCCCTAAGGTAGCGCTGAAGATAGCCAAGTGCTCTATTGCTAATGGAGCGGCAGCACGCATGCTCAACCAGTTCTAAATTTACATGGCCCCCCCCCATTATACTGATTGGTGCAGTGAGACCCCCACCATTCAGATAATTATCACCTATCCTGGTGGATATTTTAGCCTTTAAAAGGGAGTCCAGATTTTTTAACAAACTTTGGGAAAGATTCCAAGACACAAAAAGTAGGACGTGAAATGCGTGTGTGCCAATGGGTCTCTTTTTTTATTTATTTTTGTAATAATTTGTAGAATTTAGGGGAAAAACTATAAAGGGGTACTCCGGGTGAAACTCCTTTTTTTTTTTTTTTAAATCAACTGGTGCGAAAAGTGAAACAGATTTGTAAATTACTTGTATTAAAAAATCTTAATCCTTCCAGTACTTATTAGATGCTGAATACTACAGAGGAAATTCTTTTTTTCTTTTTGGAACACAGAGCTCTCTGCTGACATCATGAGCACAGTGCTCTCTGCTGACATCTCTGTCCATTTTAACAAAAACATATGCTGCTCTGGACAGTTCCTAAAATGGACCGAGATGTCGGCAGAGAGCACTGTGCTTGTGATGTCAGCAGAGAGCTCTGTGTTCCAAAAAGAAAATAATTTCCTCTGTAGTATTCAGCAGCTAATAAGTACTGGAAGGATTAAGATTTTTTAATAGAAGTAATTTACAAATCTGTTTAACTTTCTGGCACCAGTTGATTTAAAAAAAAAAAAAAAAACGTTTTCCACCGGAGTACCCCTTTTAATACTAAAAAACAAAACCTTTGAGATCTCAGGTAGTAAAAAATAGATTAACACATTCTTCGAAAAACCAAGGGAAACATAACCGGCTAAGGTGCCATTACCTCGCAGATGGTTTCGGTCGGACGGGTTTTGGCGCGGAATCGACGCATTCTAAACAGGGGGAAAAGGTAATGACAGCAATTAGCGGGATGTGGGAGATTTCTTCAGCCGCTGTCTCTGATCCTATTCAGTTCTACGAGCCGAGCCAAGAATAATTCATCTTGACAAAAAATATCATTCCCCGCAGAGAGTCCTAATTGATTTCGCTTCAGTATTCCGTGGCCGGATCTGCCTTGTATTTCATTTCTGCGGCGTGAAAGGCATCGGCTCCGTCGTGAGTGTTTGCTTAGGCTAATATTCTGCCGCTGTTGATGAGATTGCATTAAGTCAGTGAGGAGATTGCTTCCCAGGAACAGTGCTGGGTGAAAAAGGGGGACGGCGGTGCGGAGATCACATCACTATTACCTTTTGGTTTAATTGGCGCACGACCGCAGCTGGAACGTCTCTCGGACTAAGAACCCGGGACTAATCGCAAAATTGGACTTTTTACCTTATTATAAAATAATCTTGTTACGGGGGAGCTTGTCAGCAGAGCGGGGTTTTCTCAGTACAGGACATCTGTAGCATTCTACTATATAGTATATACCAGTATATAGCCCACAATAGGGAAGAATAGGCAGTGACATTATAGTCCGCTAGGCAGGGGAGTCATTAGGACTGAGGCCCGCGCCAAAGGCGGCAAAAATGACAAAGAGAAAAACCATATACTCAGATATATTATGCAAAATGTTGCATTTTACAACTTATATGAGATACTAAATAATTATTATAATTAATTAAGATACTAAAATAATTATTAATAGCAGTGTTTTCTTCAGGGGGGCACTTGTTCGACCTTCTCTCCTGACATCCAGAGTCAACAGAGAGTCGAGAGGCCATTGTATACATAGGTCAGTTTTTTCCAACCAGGGTGCCTCTAATTGATTCAAAACTACAACTCCCAGCATGCCCGGACAGCCGATGGCTGTCCGGGCATGCTGGGAGTTGTACTTTTGCAACAACTGGAGACACACTTTTTGGAAAACACTGCCCTATGTATACAATGGCCTCTCAACTCTCTGTTGACTCTGGATGTCAGAGGAGAGAAGGTCGGATAAGTGCCCCACTGCAGTCAATATGCGCTGGGCTGGGAAAAACATGCTGGGAGTTGTAGTTCTTCAACAGCTGAACACATACTGGTTGAAAAACACTGCAATTGATTATACAGATCTACCCTCCCTGTAAGAGCAACTCGCTTATGTTCGGGGAATTAAAGGGGTTCCCTGTATAATCAAGGGTCCCTAACAATAAGATGATGACAAAATCGCTTCCACCCCCCCTTCCTTAATGGGATCCCCAGCAACAAGCTGCAATCTGCTGGGTAATGTGGTAAAAATGTGTTTGTTCACTTTCCGTACAGCGCCTCCAGAGGAGAAATTAGGTATTGCACAGTGTCCATTGACATCAATGGGTTGTCTGTGTAATGCAGGATCGGGCAGGTCCACCAGAGCAGGAGACGCTCTCACACCTCCTCTTCCTTTAGATCTACGAATAACTGATAGGTACAAATTACGCATTTTTATATCAGCTTCATAAAATTCATCTTTATCCATCAAAGAGCCGTAAACATTAAAATAAAAAAAAACACGGCGCCGCTGGACGCGATGATGTTTCCCAGGCTATAATTAACCGTCCGATCGATTATAAATGACATTTCAGAGTTGCAGCTTTTTCCCATAATGTAACCGCTGCCCTCAGCGCAGGGCGAATGGATTTGTCCTAATAGAAGCTTTCGCATTTACCTCTGGCTAAACCCAGAGCAGGGTGATCCATCATGGCCGTGATCGGGCCCGTAATTATGGAGATATTCTCCAATTCTCTTAGGTAAATTATACACGGGGAATCCTTACGAGAAAAAATAAATGAAAATAAGCGCGGTTAGGAAGGAAATATTTATGTTTTAATGGAATGCCTTTCGCGGCACCCTGGGTGCTCTGGGAGAACCAGGTCTGAATCCAATTGTAGACACTTTATATGGAGATAAACTGGACTATACTGTATGTATGGAAATATAGAAAGGGGGATATATCAATCATTGGCTTAAAGAATGTGCACAATTATTTTTTCTCTTTCCATTTGCACAAGATTTTTCTGTGTAATTTAAGAAATTGCGCTGGCAGCATAATAAATTGCGCTCAAAAGAATGTACAATTGGATTGGGGGGGGGGGCACTCCACAATAAACTTCCCACAACCTATGCACTTGGTGTGCACAAATAAAATCGTGGCATTTATCATCTGGGTGCACAATTTTTGCACTAAAAAAAATTGCGCAAAAATTATGATAAAGCTTTTGCTGGACTTAGGCTATCAAGAAAAAATATAGTTGCTTTCTTCCAAAAACAGCGCCACAGCGGTCCTTAGGTTGTGTATGGTATTACAACTTGGCTCTGGAACTGAGTTGCAATACCACAAACAACCTGAGGACAGGTGTGGTGCTGTTTTTTGAAGAAATCCCGAGAACCCTGGATAACCTCATCAATGCAGATTTTTGCGCAATGTGAATCCTGCTGTCGTTTTCCCCTTTTTTTTTGCACAAAATTTATGTTGCACGTTACGTCATTTCTTAAATTTGCACGAAAGCCCCAGGATAGTGCATAAAAAGGGTGAAGAGCGCACACACATTCCTACCCCAGGTGATCACTAAAATCATTTTTGCGCAAGTGATAACTTCAGCGCACCAAACTGTGCATTTGTTAACCACGCTTCTCTGGAAGTGGACAAAAGGAAAAATAACTAAGCCAACACAGGCCCTGTAAAAATAGCACAAAATTAGATGATCATTTCTGCGCAAAATTAAAACACTGTGACGGCAATTTTCGCCGGTTCACACCAGTTGATATATTTCCCCCATCATACAGCCGGCTGAGCAGAACAGGTGGCTGCCGGTTATCGGGGAGAAATGTCCCTAGTCTTGTCTTCTGGAGGAAGGAGACTATGATCCTTTCCCCCTGGACACACACAACCACCTCCTCTGATCAGAACAGTCTACCGTACTGTACACAGTCGGCCCTGCCTGTCCTAGTGCTGCTGTGCTGGAAAAGGACACTTACTAGCAGTAGTATAGGTCAGCAAGTGTTCTCTCCCAGCGCCGGGACAGACAGGACAGGTAGCGCACAGTATAGCGGACCTTGCTGAGCAGAGGAGTTGGTTGTCTGTGTTCGGGAAGAAAAGTATCGACATTTTGCTCAGCCATATTGTACACAAAATATAAATAATACAGTCATACAGTTATGATGTAATAGCACTATACAAAGGCCCAAAAAAATATCACCACATCATGACCACATAATACCACCACATACGCCCTGATTTACTAAGAGTGGAGTGTAGGTTTTGTTTTGTTTTTTGCTATTCCGACCTTTTTTTTTTTTTTCATGATATTTACTCATTTAGTCCGCTTTCGGGAAACTTTATACATGCTTTAACCTCTTGGGGACACAGGGTGTATGCATACGCCCTGCATACCCGATTCTTAAGGACTCAGGGCGTACCTGTACTCCCTGGTCCCATTTACCGGGTTTAAACCATTCTCACCAGCAGAGAACGGGTTAAACCCGGTGGGTCCCGGTTGCTACGGGCAGCCAGGACCCACGACTAATGTCCGGCACTGCCGATCGGGCCGATGGGCGGCATTAATCCTTTAGACGCCGGGCAGTTGCCACGGTGCCAGCTCACAAACAGCCAGCTGGTGACCACATAGCTGGAGTATCGTGATGTCACAACTCAGCCCCCATGTGATGTCACCCCCCGCCCCCGCTATGCAAGTCTATGGGCGGGGCGTGATGTCACACAGGGGCGGAGTTGTGACGTCACGATACTCCGGCCCCGTGGTCGCCACCCGGCTGTTTGTGATATTGGCACTGCGACATGCAGCTCAAGCAGGTGGGTGGCAAATACAAGATTTCAGGGGTCCCCAGTGGCGGGACCCTCGCGGTGAGACATCTTATCCCCTATCCTTTGGATAGGGGATAAGATGTCTCAGGGCTGGAGTACCCCTTTACGGTGAAAATAGATTGAGTCCCTAAGGGGTTAAAGTGTAAGGTTTTCCTCCCCGAAAATTCACATGATTTTCAGAAAAGACGAGTGATTTTGGATGAAAAGTAGGGAACACGGCTCTATTCCCGAAAACCACGCCCATTTTGTAGCTTTTTTTTTCACTGAGTGTTTCTGATTCTGTCGGGGTGTTTCTGTCAGACATTCAGAATTTACACAGAATTTTGGCTCCAAACCCTACAAAAAGAGTCTGAATGCTGATAGTAAATGAGGACCGTAGGAATAACACTAGTAACTGGTAAGTAAGTAATGCTACCATGTTGTTACACATACGCCCTCAATTACTACTGCAAACCAGACATGTTTTTTCGGGTTGTGCGCCAGAATTTGTGCCAGAATAAAAAAAAAAACCTGACTAACTCTCCATTTTACTAATAATACCCAAAAAAGGAGTGGCTGCTGGAAAAGGGTGCGTGGTAACTGAAAAGGGGCGTGTGCCCGACATTTTCACAAAAACCCAACATATTTACTAAGGTTTCCACAGAAAATGTGGTGGATTTCAGCTGAGGAAAACCCTACAGATCAGAACATGTGTAAAAAAAAAAAAAAAAGCGAAAGTGGAAAATGTAGGGAAACCTTAGTAAATACCGTGGAAAAAAAATTATAGGGAATTAAAATCCACAAAGAAACCTACACAACACTCTTAGTAAATCAGGGCCATAGTGTTTGAATAACACTACTATACTTTTACATATAATACCGCCATTTCAGCACCACATAGTGCTACCATGCTGTTACATTCATACCAGGACCGTTATTACCAGATAGTGTCTGAATAATACCTCCAAACTGTTACCGAATAATACCTCCAAACCAGGAGCACATATTACTACCACATATTGTCTGAAATGGTAATAGTGCCTTACACAAATAATAGTGCCGCCTTTCATGCCCCCCCCCTTCCCCCGGTAGTGTCCCTCACACAATCATACTGCCCCTTTAACTCTCTCCTTTAGGGTTGAGCACGATTATTCGTAATGCGAATCTTTATCACGAATATTGGCATAGTTAGAATATAGTGCTATATAAACGTAATGACGAACATTGTTTTTTTTCCAAATTTTTATGCGAATTTTCCATGCGAATAGGGGTCTATCACATGGGACTATCACATGGGTCTGGGTTTTTTTGTTTTG